>NC_056741.1:647307470-647432470 GCF_019279795.1 Protopterus annectens
GAAGTCTCAGTTAAAATGTACTTATCAAAAAATGATACAATGAAGGGAATGCAACAGTGGGATATAATTAATTTAGGATGGAATAAAAGTGTCAAGCAGAGTTTCTACAATGGTGAATGGTATGGAGACTTGGCTTAGAAAGCTGGGTAAGTATATATTACAACAGAGATCAGGAAGTGTGCTACATTCTAAGGGGGCATGTTTAAAGCTGGAACCGAGAAGGAAAGATGGAGTAGGACAGCGGACTGATGTTAAGGAATTAGTATGGGTCCACAACTGTAAAATTTGGAGCTCAGAAGCAGGCTGATTCTGTGCTGAAAATATGAAATATGTTCCTAATTCCCAGAGGAATGGCAACATTACAGTTAGTTATAATAATTGATAGAATGCATGTAGTTTGAAGGTTGTTTCACAATCTAGATGTCTAAAAAATGACATCTGAATCCATTTGTTTTGGACTTTTTTTCACTAAAGGGAGGATAGAACTGGGAAATGTGAAAATGAGTGGAAGACATAAGGGTTCATTTTAGGCTTATTTGAAAAAAAAACTGTCTTTCTTAGGGCAATAGGACATTGGACATTATTCATGTGATGTATTGGTAGTAAAAGCTATTGTAAGAGGGTCAGTGTTGACTAGACAGAGGATGTAAAGGTCTACTATGAGCGATTGTGTACCATTAGCTCATGTTGGTCTTCCCTGCTGCCACTTGCTCATGTTGACAACAGCCCTAACTCCCACTACCCCAGTTCTTGTGCACTGCTTCTAACCTAACTATCCCTCTCAGAACCCTAACCCTAACTCTAAAAGCAACTGCAGATCTCTGCCTAAATCTAAAATCCCCCTCCCCTCCATAACCCTAACCATGCACCAACTCCTGGTCACTCTCTATCCCTAAAATTCCCCTCCCCTCCGTAAGCCTAACAATGAGCTAACAGCTGGCTGCACCCTAAACCTAAAATCCCCCACATATTGTTAACCCTAACCCTGCACTAACTTCCAGTCACTCCCTAACCCTAAACTCACCATGTCCTCCATAAACCTAAGGCCCTTCTTCCCGATTTCCTTTCCCACTTACCAGTGCTGCAATGATACCTTGTTGGCTTCTGACCCTCGCACAGGCTGCATCCCTAAACTCAACTTCAGGTTGAAGCAACTACTTATCCAGGTGGGACGATGGGGAAACAGCTGCTTGAGTCTATGGCTGTGCATTGGTGGAATTTGAGCAGCTGGGGCTTGAGAGACTGTAAGGATCTCAGGAAGGAAATGTAATGACAAATGTGGTGCAGAGGCAATAGCATGGCGAGAGCTACAATACTCAAAAGGATCCAACAGATAGTTTTCTTCCACTGACATTTTCATAGATCACTAAGTCTGCATCAAACATCATGTTGACTCTGTAGTAATATTCCCCACTCACAAAAATATAAATAAAATGTGCTTTTCTTACTATCATCATCTTTTAAGAAAAGAGACTTGAGAACATAACCTCTTGTTTTAGAAGCAACTTTCCTTTTATCTCTGTCCTGAATCTCTCTGGCAATAGTAAAATGGAATTTGAATCAGTAGAGTTTTATTCTCAAAAATTAAACTTTGAAGTTATTTTTAATTTTTGGAAGTGGAGTCGTTCTGAAGTGCTGATTCCCCTGACAGTTGGAAATATTTTCAGTGAAGAGTTGCTTACAAGTTTATTTCGTAATCTCACAGACTAGATCTACATCTCAGAAAGTTTACTGGAGTCATTTTTCCAAAGTTTAAACATTACACAGAGTGTGTTTCTATAGAAAACAGTAATTATCTTTGAGGCAATATTGCTTTCAAACCCATTTGTTCCAGGTTTGTAATTATTTCTGGGGTGTGTTTTTATATGTTGTTTTGCTTCATTTCTCCAAACCTGCCAAAAGCAGATTAACAGGCTGCTGTAATGTATGCAAACTGAATAATTATGTGGTGAAAGACTTTTGAAATTCATCGTGTTATTAATCTGAGGTGATTTCTCATGAAGTGCTTATAAATAATTAACATAATTCTATCTAAATGGGGCAGAACATGAAATACTGTTTCTTCGCCTTATGTAAGCTGTGAATGTAAATTCATCTCAAATTCTGTATAGCAGTATTTTTACTGACATCCATTTCAGACTCACATAATCTGTATTCCACGGTGAAAGTGTGTTTTACAAAAGCATTGCTGGAACTGAAAGCCTGTAAATTGATTATAAAAAAAGGAAATGTGATAAATTTTCCATATAGTGATACATAAATGGAGCTCTGTACTCAAGCTTCATGCAGACAACTGAAAAGTCTTGATCACAGCACTGAAAAACTTTTTATCTTGCAATTTTGTGAAGAATGCATGCACTTCAGAAAGGACTGAGTGAATTATCTTAAGGCAAGATTGGACAGCAATAGCCAGCTGTCATTATCAAAATAACTACTGCTGACAATTGAAGTCTGACCACTAGCACAAATATAGTCAATTTCTCATGCTGTCTTTATCAAGGCACAGTGTGTCATGCATGCCAGCATTTTAATTTTGCTTTAGTATTTTAAACCATAACTGTCATTATTCTTAGCATAGAGCTAGTGATGTTAGGAATCAGTTGCAAGACACTGTAATAGTGGGGTCATAATGGTAGGAAGGGCTGGAAGAAGATGTTCTGCCCATATAATTTTAAGAAAAAAAAAAGCTGAAAGACTTTTTTTAGTCTCTGCAAGGTGTACTATTGAGATGGAGAAAGAAATCTTAAATGCCTTAACTGTAGCTTCTAGTCACCTCTAAACAAAGCCACTGCAGTTGCTACCTTTTACAATAAAGGAAATAAAATAGAATAATAATTTTGAAATCTGGGGTTGTAAGCATGACAGGGTTATTTAAAGACCTCATATTGTTCTGTTACTGAAACGTTTCTGTAAGTCTGCTCCAACAGACTAATCAGCTATAGCTGCTGGAATATAATTCCCTTCCTCTACCTGACATACATCAAATTGCTTACCCACACCAAATATATCAATAACCTTTTCACTCCATTGCCATCTAAGTAAATAATTACAGGCGACACACTTTTGAAAATGAAAACACAGTCCAACCTGCACAGGTCATCCTCCTCACTCTGATACACCAGTGTAATTTGTTTTGTTTTCTTTCCTTTAGTTCCCTTAAGGTTAGGAATTGTAATTAATGATACTCGGTAGTTTCAGTGATCCACTGATGAAGACTTGACAAGTGTGGGTTATAACTTACATTGAGGTTTGCTGACCTTGGAGCTCGTATTCTGAGTGGGCTGTGATTCCTTTGAAACTCTAGGCCAGTCTACTTAAAATGAACCATAGTTCTGAAATTATCGCTTAGTTAAAACAAAATGGCATTTTCTGTAAACATTGAGTTAGGAACCTATCTGTCCAGTGAGTCTTGTTTATTTGTTGGTGTAGATTTAAATCCTTAGTACAAGTTTTTGGAGAGCCACTGGTTTTGTGAAAAATAGGAGGCCAAATAGAAATGGGTCTTTCTTGGCTTGAAAAGTGAGACGTAGGTCAGTTTGCTAATCTAGCAGGGTAGTTGAAGGATTTACGACCTTTAATTTCCTCGGTTAGAAATCTTTGGGTCCTTTCCAGTTGAGTGATATCCTTGGATCTGTACATTGCAATGGGAGTACTGTATTCAATGATGGATCTGATAAGTTAAGAGTACATACCTCTCAACTTCTTAGTGCAATAAATCTGGGCAAAACTTAAAATAATGGGGGAACAAAGGCCCACAAATAGGGACAGATTTAAAATATTATTTTTATAAACTTTGAAAGTTGCTATAATAACAGGATCTGTGTTAGCATGCTTTTTTTCTGTATGATATGAAATCTGAAACTCAAATGTATGAATTAGTGAATTCACTTATCAGTGTTTTGCCAGAAAAACACAAATTTTATGAGGAACAAATAACACATGAAGCAAAAATCTTGACATTCTGTGAAAATCTGGATAGTTGAGAGGTATGGAAGAGTACAGTGACAGGATGACTTCTTTGGATCTTGAAGATATTCCCTTAAAAATTAACAGGACTATATAGGTGTTCCTGACTATGGTGAAACTATGATAACTGAATAAGAGAAAGTTATTTATGTAAGTGGCCTCTTATGATCATATCTGTCTGAAGTACCATTTATAATGTATGAGCTGGGAACAATCATTCTGCCAAGCATTACTATGCTGCACATTTTTTAGCTGATTTAATTTAAAACCATTTTTCATATACCACATATGTACACATTCCTGGCTTTGTCAGAGCTGTTTTTAATCAGTGGATGAGCAGATAACAATGTCCAGTCGGCAGTCATTAGGAAAATAAATGCCAAACAGGAGAGAGCCTAGAACTGATCCCTGTGGCACCCCACTAATTACAAATTTGCATTCAGAGTAGGAACTAGCACCTTTCACAACTTGGGATCCATTGGAAAGGTAATTTGCAATCCAGTGGTCAATGTAGGGGTTTGCATTAAGCTCAACTAATATTTCAAAAACAACTGAATTGCAGATAGTGTCAACAGCCTTGGCTAGATCAAGATAAACAGCATGCACAGAATGACCACGGTTCAGGGGCCCTGTAACCTTTTTAAAGATGCTTACTAGGTTCAGAAGACAAGACCTACCCTTCACAAAACCAGACTGATTGGGATCTAGATCAGTTAAGTTGTATAGGCAAGGAGAAGATAACAGTTAGCTGCTTATCTGGAGCAAAGATCTGAAATATCAAGCACGTGCTGAAGTCACTGCACCGCAAGTACCAATATGATTCTATCATAGTCAATGTGGGTGTAAATGACCTGAGATGTACCTCACTGGACTATATGAGAAGGGACATAATGGATCTCTCTGAATGTGTGTCACAGACAGGTACATGCCTTACACTGATCAGCATTCTACCTTCACCAAGGATGATGCCACAGTATGAACAGAACTTGATTGATTTTAATAAATGGCTTAGTTTCTGGTGTCATTCTAGAGGAATCCACTGTCTATCAGCATGGGAGGACATAGTTAACAGGCCACATTTCTTTGTCAAGGATGGTCTGTACCTGTTTCCCTCTGCGCTTTTGGATATTGGCTAAAACTTTACCCTTCACCGGACAGCCTTTTCTAGGCAATGCCAAAATAACAAAACTATCAGCATAGAAAAAATAAATAAATAAATAAATAAAAGCAACCTTAAGGTATTACTGCTCAAGAGCCTAAACAAGAAACCCCATACCCTACAAGCTTTCTTCACTCTGGAGAAGGTACACAACTGTGCCATCACCAAATTTTAGTGTGAAACTGCAGAAAGTACTCTGGCAATGGAGGGCTACCAAGCCTCACAAACATTTACACCCAGAGCAGCACAGACAGAGACTATAGGTGGAGATGTCTTGATCTACATTAACAACAAATACAACTTGAGGTTGGTTAAACTGGATGATGCCCTGGAGTTCATCCACATCCTAGTCTCCATATTCAAGGTTCCCTCCCATGTCCTGGCAAGCCTGCAACAGATCACCCTCTATGATTCATGAATCTCACAACTCTTATCTAGACCTACTAGATGTGCTCACCATCCAACCAAATACCCTATTCATTGTAGACTTTAAATACCCCTCTGTGGAGGGGGAAACATACACTGCCTCCAATTCACAGGCACAATGTTTCCTGGACTTTATTAACACAAACACCCTGAAGCAGATAGTGCGCACTCCAGCCAGAGGATAAACATATTGGATCTAGTACTCACCAACATGGGAGAGTATTGTACCCCCCCCCCCCTTGTCACATCACCATTAGTGTAGTTGGACCACAAAGTTGTTTTCCTTGAAATAAAAATCAACCTGGAAAACTCAACTAAACCCATAACTGTTATGAAATATTCTAAAGCAAGCTCTATCCTATTAAGTGACAGTTTGCCAAAAGTCATGTGTCCCCAAATCCTGAAAGTGCAGCTACTTATGCAGGATTATTTACAGAATCCCTGTACAAACATGTAAATGGCTTCATTGAGGTTGTTGTACCTGCCAGAAGTATGCCCATATCTAACACCAAAAACAAACCCCACTGGTGGAATCCCTATCTTAACAGGGTATATATAAAAGAAAAAAAACTCATGGCCAAAGTCATAAAGAACAGTTCTCATAAAAATCAAGAGCTCTCTGATTCAGCTAAACAAGAAACTGAGAGGTATAAGTTGTCCAAGGCCAGTTACAAAGTCAGGATAGCCTTCCAGGCCAAGGCCTCCTTCAGCTATGTCAGGAACCTTAAAGGTAAAACTCAGCAGTATGCAAAACTGGTGATAATTGATACGACTTTCAATGACCAGGGTGACATAGCGATGATGGGAATCTGTAGCCATCAATGAAGTAGTAATTTGATTTTTTATAGGCAATTTGGATCTTCACAAGCTACATCCCAGGGTTGTGGGCAATCTGATGTGACATAATAGTGTTTCTAAAAATACAGATACTGCCCTGTAGTTTCCTAAGGGTCTAAAGGCATGATAGGTGCTACACCTTGGTATAGAGAGAGTGTTGTCACTGTACTGAAGACATGTCTCAGTAACTATACAAATATGAATGTGTTCTAGTTGGAGGGGGGCCTCAAGTTCTGGCATATTTCTATTTAAACTCCTAGCACTGAGTAATGCCACCTAGATGTTGTCCAAATTTAAGTTTGAATTTTCTATGTAGGCATGTACAGTAGAGGGACTCTGCCCAAAAAAAGGCATGAGAGAGGCAGCAAATCCTTTAGCGAGTATGCAACAGGTCTGGTATCAGGTATAAGCCATCGTTGGTGAAATAGACTTATCTACCATATCATCCAGACTGACACATATTGGATCCAATTAGAATTACACCAACAACGTATCCAATTGTTAAAACTAGTTATCTTGCCTTTGTATTTAGGCATCATTCTTAATGAAGGCAAGATACTAAAGATCAGAGTCTATCCTGCCTATAACACATGCATAGCAAGTTCCATCATATATCTCTGAAAGTCCCTTTGGGTGGAGCACTTCAGGTAATTCACTCCCACATTGGCCATCACTAGGTTGTAGTCATATTTGTCTGGCTTAAGAAATATCAGAGACCTTGAAGCATCACTGACTCTGGCACTGGACAAGCAGCTTACACTCTCTCTGTGCTTGTCCACTCAGGAGAGTTGGAGACTGGAGTCTGCATGCCTAACCATAGTGTCATCTATGACTAGAATATTTCCCTGTGTAAAAGCTAACTTAATGTGCCTTATGGGCTTAGGCCTGCTTTTCTGATGACTCCTGGGTGAGCTTTGTGGATTTGTTGTATGTGAGAATGGAGATGGAGTATGTGTTGCCTTGTATGCTGGAGGCTGAGATATTTTACAGTGAGTTTTAAGAGACTGTGGCAATTTTTTATTTACAGCTTCAGTGTTTGTTTTGGGTTTAGTAGTGTGCTGTGACTGATGTGGTGTTGTGGAGGTATGATGTCTACTGACAGTGGGCAGTAATGCCAGAGGACTGACTCCATCTTTTCTAAATATTTACATCTCTTACAGACTGTACGATCGACAGGTAGAAACAGTGAACATTCAGTAAGCATAAGAAAGTTGCAACACTATCTTAGAACACTAAATTTAATCAGAATGGTCACAGGTGGGGTGACAGCAGACTGCTGAGTCATGATGACAGACTGAGGAAAACTGGGGCTTGTGTAGTACTTGGGTGTTGGAGGGAAACTAATATAGAAGACCCTGAAGATTTATGGATGAAGTACTCTGGGAGATACTCTGAAGTCAGGTTAGGTGGTAGCTAAGCTAGGAGTACTTATTGAAAAGACAGAATCTGGTATGTCAAGAATAATGAAAGTAAGTTAAGGACAAACGTGGCTGGTATAAAAAGGCCAAAAAATCTATAAAGTTAGCTCTCATTAAATGCATGACTGCATGCTTATAACTTTTTACCGCTCAATAGTTTAACCTCCAAATATATTCTTTTTATCTTACAACATATATAAATATCGATAATGTTTTTATATTCCTAAATCTGTGTATTTTGTCTAACAGAATGCAACTCTGTGTGTACCACATATTTTCCTTTCTAAGGAACTGAATAAAAGTGGGTGGAATAAATGCATGTCCTAACTAATGTGTCAGATATTTTGTTTATCTATACTTTACCTCATCATTAACAAAGTATTTCTACTTTGCTTGCATCATCAAAACTATTACTACTTTACTTTGTCATAAATGGTGTGTGTGTGTGTGTGTGTGTGTGTGTGTGTGTGTGTGTGTGTGTGTGTGCGTGCATGTGTGTGCGTGCATGTGTGTATGTGTGTGTGCGTGCGTTTGTGCGTGTGTGCATGTGTGCGAGTGTGCGTGTCTGTCTAAAATGTAGGTAACATACCCCTCAAATGTCCAAGTTTTTTGCAGAATGTCCAGATTTTTGCTCAGTATTTTTGTCTGTGCCTCATAAAAAGGACTGAAGTTGCTAAATAATGACAGACATTTGAGTATTAGACTTCATATCCTTTAGAAAAATGCATACCAACACAAATCCTGTTATTCTAGCCATTTTCTAGGTTCATAAGAGCAATGTTTATAATCTGTCTCTATATATTTTAGGCTTTGTTCAGATTTCTTGCACTAAGAGGTTGAGGTGTGCGAGATACTGAAATGCCCTGGTTAGGGTTCGCAGGTGGTTAGTAATTTGCTTAGGCTCAAACCCTGTCACTTGGACTGTAAAAGGAGGAAATGAGCTCCACGCTGACAGCAGATGAAGACATACAGACTATCCTAACCACGTGAAGGAGACCAGAATGGGTAAATGATTCTTTTTGCATCTTTGTCATTTTTTAATATGCACATGCAAGGACAGAGGGAGTTGTGGTAGTTGTATCCGCAGTGTGACAGAGATACATCATTATATTGTTTTTGCTTAGTGTGCGTAGTACTGTGTTAGTCATTGTATTTTCATTAAGTTTGTTAGTGCTGGCTTCTCCGTGCCTTGATCAAGCTGAATGCTCAAGAGGTGAAGCTTAAATGTGATGATAAAAGTCAGATAGTGGAAGTGCATCATAATATGTATTTCTGTATAACTGCTGTTGATTTTTTGCAGTGCAGAACATTACAGCTGATCTTGTAAGGACTTCTTGAAAGCAGTTCTTTCTTATATAGCTCATTCAGTATTTTTAAGGGACCAGCAGGAAGTTGGCTAGTTGGTTTATGTCACGTGTTTAGCCTGGCAAGTTATATTGTGTCTGTCATGCTTGTTAGACTGAAACTGGTATCCTTAACTGAATGGCCAAAATAAACTACCTTCATCGGCATTAACATTTTTAATGAATGCTTAAAGGTCACCTTAGACCCACATATTCTCTTTATTAGATCTTCAAATTCTCAACCCTCCTTAGTGCCCCTCTGAATTGCCACTTCTCCTAAACTTCCAGGACTCCATCTGGATTTTTGACTTGGAAGTATGCCGTCATTTGGGAAGCTGATAAGTGAAGCTTGATCAGCAGTTGCCTAAGACTTTAAAATCATTTCCTTCCAACTCTAAACCTTTCTTTCCCCTCCCCCACTCACCCTTCTTTAACACTTCCTTCTTTTTTCTATAAAATGTTTTCTCCTCTGCTTAGACTTACTTGTAATCTTCATCTCATTTGTAACTCTAGTTCTGCAATATTATATTATTGTACTTTGCTTGCCTATTTTTTTATTTCTTGTTATTGTCTGTTACCTTGACAATAATCAGGCTTATACTCCTGCAATCTGTACTACTGCATCTCATAATATAGTACTAGTTTATCTCACTGTATCGCACATATACTGTGTTCTAAATATTTACTTTATTCTCTCATATCATAATGTCTGGATCTTTTCTACTCAGGTTTCCACTGAAAAGAGGCAACTGTGCAACTGGACTGTCCTTTTGAATTGGTGAATAAATGTGAGTTGATAGACAGACAGCTAGACAGATAGATAAACAAATATTTATTAGTTTTTATTGGCATTTGTTTACTGGGAAAGTCCGATTGGGCAAAGATCCATTTTACCTGGATGCCTAGGAAGAAAATTCTAACAAATGGAATTATACACATTAAACACAGATAAGGTTCACAACTTTAAGACATACTACATTTTTTGAATATAAGAAGATATATACATTGAAGTTACAGAATACATCTATACCTTTGAACAGGTAGCAAAGCTAGTTACAAGCAATAAGGAAATGTTTATACAGTTTTGGGTTATTTGAGTGAAACTGTTTGTACATGAAAGTAGAAGGTGAAATCTCTGGGATTTGACTGATATAGCCACAATATTATTTATATTATAGAAAAAAGACAGGAAGCTATGAGACATACATAGAAAAAAAATGAAAATGTAAGCAAAATGGAGATGGTATGAGATGTAAACAGGGAGGTATGGCAAATTCATGTGAAAGAGAATAGATGATAGATGTTGGAGGAAATTGGAGGTAGAGCAAACTGGAACAGATTCCTAGGAGATGTAATTTATTAAATCGCATTCAAAATTTTATGAGGTGCTGACATTGTCCAGGGGTTACAGAGGTACCACTCCATGAGTCCATGAGGTGCTGTTTCCATTAAGATTTAAAGGAATTTAAGGATCTGAGTAGGCTCAAGGGAGTTTAGACAGAGTTCCATTTTTGATACTGATTTAGAATTTTAGATTTAGATTTTAAAATACGATGGATCACCTGCAGTGATTTTTGATTCAGTTGTAATGAGTAAGGATTTCTCTATAGAGCCCAAGGTCCTATTTGGGGAATAGAGATGAATGTGGATTATGGAATAGTTTGTGTACTAGCAGTAACTGTGAGCATGTTGCAGTATATGGCACTTTTAGCTAATTTATCTGTTTTTACTGTGAAATAATGTTGGGTTCTATAGTGATAATACTTGGCAAATTTTGTTGTAGCATTGCTCAAGTTTATTTGATGTGCAAGACTTAAGGCTGGTATATAATTGTACAGTACATAGATGGGCTGGTACTAAATAGGTTATGACTCTTCATTCTGGCCTTATCTGTGAGGGAGGTTTTTCCCTCTACAGAGATCCTTTTGTACTGTGTACTTTTTATTACCTGTTGAATATGATAGTTCAATTTCTACTGATCTACGATCACAATGTGATACCTCTTCAACTTGTGTGTTGTTATTGTGATTTTCTTTTTTGGACATGCTTTGGAGTGAAGAGCATTATGTTATTCTTGTTATAGTCAGGAATCTTGGGAGGAAATGGACTGATGAGTACATTGCTGAAGTGTGGGTAGGATCCTGGCTGCACACATAAGCATGGAGTCATCAGCATATTGTGGGATGTGGGAACTGATTAAGACTGAATGCATTTGTGACATTTTCTGTTGAAAGTGGAACTTGAGGTTTGTAAAGATGGCCAAGGGATTCATGAAGGTTACAACAAAGTATTTTTGTACACTTTCTGAATTCAAGAACAGCCCTACCACAGTGCTTGCACTGTCTATTCACTCATAAAGATTACACTAAGTTTATATATAATATACACTTTATGGTAATCTTTATGAATCCAGCCCACTGTTTTTAGGTAATGAGGTAACTGGCTGGATAAAGTGCAGGTTGAGCTATGTGGTAATGTTTCTGGCATGGTCAGATATGAAAGGCAATAGTTGTGCAGTTTTACCAAGCTTTAGAAGTTAATTTATTGAGATGGTATGAGATGCCCTTCTCTCCTTCTCTCACACAATAAATCATAACTGTAATCAGAACCTGCTCTCCTCTGCCCTCTTCCTTAATCTATCAAAAGCAATCGATATGGTACATCACCACCTACTCTTAGACTCTCTCAAATCACTGTCCGTAGATAACCCAGTAATCAACTGGTTCCACTCTTACCTGTACGGTAGACAACAAGCTGCCCTGTGGAAAGAGAATCTATCCCCCATTTTACCTGTCATCCTTGGAGTACCCCAAGGTTCTATTCTGGGTCCCCTCCTTTTCTCTATATTCATCAATGACCTGCCCAAAGTTATCCCACATGCAACTTTATACAATATGGAGATGACTCTACACTAATCTACTCTGCCTCCACTCCCACAGAATTGCAATCCCTATCCCAAACCACCTTCAACAAAGTAAAGAACTGGCTTAATAATCATTGTCTCTTATTGAGCCCAAACAAAACTAAACTACTACTTTTCTCCCTCACCCGTAAGCTAACATCACCAATAATTACAGTCTCTTCTAACAATGGCACCATAATTGCTTCTGAACCTTGCACTAAACTACTAGGTATAATCACTGATAACAATCTGAATTACGATGCCCATATAGACAAAACCATAAAAACAGTAAACACAAAATAGGCTCCATGTATAGGGTTAAGAAATTCTTAACCCCAACTGCCAGAACCACCATAGCTCGCACACATCTTCTGTCATTCCTTCTCTATGCCTCACCCATCCTCACTAATCTATCTAAATCAAACCACAACAAAATCACCAGCTGCTATAACAATATAGCAAGATTTGCCACAGGCTCAGCATACAGAACCCACCACTGTCATAATCTTCACAAATTAGGCTGGATAGAACTACCCAATCAGATATACTACAACCAACTCATAGTTATTCATAAAATCCTCTACCAACCTACCAGTACCCCTATTCTGATTAATATTATTACCCCCTATAGCAACCTAGCATCTCTCTGCTCATACAGCAGAATGCTAGTACAACCGACCAAAGCCAAAAACTCAGCCGGAGATTCCTTATTCTCCAGCTCTGCAGGAAAACAATGAAACTCCCTTCCGACTGAACTAACCACTAAATGCTAAGTCAACATATCTCTAAAGACACACATGCACAGTGACTGGCTATGTCCATGTCTAAACCCTGATTAACCCATACAATAATCAGACTGAGGTAAGACAAAAAATAGTCATGCTCATGTCTAAACCTTGACTAACCCAAAATAGACCAAGAAACTATTAAACCAAACATAGCTCACAAATGTGACTACCCTTATTTTTTCTTTCCACACCCTCATATTATATATTTCTTTACTCCATTATATGTCTCTAATTTCCATTATCAGGAAAATAACTTATTATTCTGCCCATACTAAGTAAACTCCTTCTTACCTAACTGGTCTCAATGATTTCTGTTCTATAAAGCCTATACTTAGGCTTAAATATATTACCGGGAAGTCTTGACAAGGTTTTTTTCATCTATATATATATATATATATATATATATATATATATATATATATATATATATATATATATATATATATATATATATTTAAATATATATTTAATATATTTATTTATGTTTATTTAACAGTTATATACATTATATACATATATTTTGTATATATGTGTAGGTTTTAATCAATGTCTTGTTTTAAGAAGTTTTTAAATGGATGATGGATTAATTGGATTGTTTCAGGGGGTGTGTTCATTTATTTAAAGTGTGGCTTTTTAACATTTTTGCATTCTGAAGAAGTCTTACTGTTAAGACGAAACCTAGGTCAATTCGTGGTTTTTGTGTTCAATAAATTCCATTTTTTGGTTTGGACTACGTTCTTCTTTGGATTTATTTGTTTTTTCTGGTTCCAGGTTGGTCTTATTGTGTTCATGGTATGGAGAACGTAGGTTCCTCGGCCGAAATTATGGATTTACTGCATCAAATTAATGAACAACTGAAGGAGCACACTGCCCAAATTAAATCTTTGACAGAAGGACATCATTCTGGGTAGATACTTCATGGTACGGGCAGTTTGAGCTTACCGTTAACTCAAGCCACACCAATTACTGGTCCGATGGACAATTTAAATGTTAGCAATGCTGTAAGTACTGTAGACAAGGATAAAAATCTGACTCCACCAGTTCCAGGTGGTGGTAACACTGTAGTTGTTAATAGTGAACGTTGGAAGAACAATGTATTCTGTTTTCAAACTGGTAATAATAACAACAAAAGACTGGAAACCCATAATAATCAGACCCTTGCCGAACAGCTTAGGTTATTTGAGACCAAGCTGTTTAAATTAAAGAGAACCCAATTGGAAAACAGTTATTTGCTTAGAAATATTGAGTTGGGACTGGTGCCGAAAGGCCTACGAGTATAGAGATATCTGAATGGAATTGATGGTAATGTAGATATGATTAATGAACTGCATGCTTTTTTCAACAAAGCTGGATTGGATATTATGGGTATTAAGGTGAAATTCAACCAGCTTAAAATTGATACATATCTTACAGACTTTGAATGAATCAATGATGGTATCGTTGTTGTTCGATCAATATTACATCAATTATACTAATATCTTAAATGAAGTGGATAGAAGTTGTGATATTATTTTTAATAAGAAACTTCAGAAAATTGATCGGGACATTAGAGCTTACAATTTGGATATAGTTTATCCCCAATCCAATGGCAATCAACAGAGGCGTGGCCACCGGGAAGAATTAGCGAATCAAGTCGTAGATAGCAATCAAACCATGACGTCAGAGAAGCAAGTTAATCATAAAAATTCCACCAATAGAGTGGAGAGTCCTTTAGCAGAAGGACTAAGGCATTCAGAAAGGATTCGCAACAGGGAGCCACCACACGAGAAAAGAGATTATGGTCGGACAGGTGCGCATCCCAAGGTTTGGTATACCTCAATGAATCCCCAGGGAGCAGCATGGAAACTGAGGTAACTGGCAATGATGAGGCGATTGCTCTTGGTGTTGTTTCACGCAATTTCACATATTGTACACCTGACATTGAATGTTTTTTCCCTGGCAGTCCTGATTTATTTGACTTGTCTGATTCCGGGACCTTTGTTTATTCAAATGATGGTATTGATCTGAATGAATGTACGGAGGGTAGGCGACATTCTATTTGTCATCATGCATTTAGAGAAACTTTGACGAACAATTTAATGGATAATGCATTAAGTTCTCAGGTTTTTGAGAATGTTGGGGAGCCTACTGACTTACTTTTGGATTTAAGTGTATATACTGTTCAGGGTGAAACTACAAATACTATGTTGAATTTGGATGCAGTTGTGGATGAGGTTTCCAATTATGGGGTCAATTCATTTTCTGTCCGACCTTTCAGTTGTGACGGTTATGGTATCGGCCCATCCGAGGGTACTAACAGTCATATTTTGATGTCGGCCAATGGTGTGGAAATGCCAATTATTGACAATTCAACAAATATGTATGATAATTTTAGTGTACATGGGGTATCTTTATGTCCTGGGTCAAATGTTAATCATGAGTCAGAGTCTACTAGCCAAATGACATTTGATTATGTTTTTCCTGATATTGATAATGGTTCTGATGCTGTAGGTATGTTATTGTTAGATGGGAATGCATTTGAACATTTACAAAGTGGCCTTTTGAGCCATCCTGTTATTTTGGAAAATCAGGCACGTGATTTTAAATTGTTTAACTATTCTCATTATGCATTTAATACAGATTATGTTAACTTGTTCTCTAAGAGTTTTACCTTTGTCCCCTGTAAAAAAGGAAATTTGGTAGATACCATAATTGACTTAAAATTATTTATATGAATGATGAATTTGAAAGCATATTTTGGTGATGTGGGTGGCATTGGCAAACAGAAAGTACTATCAAAATCGAGTCAATTTAATCCACCAATGAATCCAATGGTTGCTGTTTTTGACAAAATATGCAAAATGGACATTAGGGAGCACTTTAAGCAACCATCAAGGTTTATACCTGCTAATTTAACTGATGAAGAGGCTAATATAATTAATGAATTATCAAGAATTGGTAATATATGTATTATGAAGCCAGATAAGGGCCATGGGGTGGTCATAGTGGATAATAATGACTACGTGAATATTATGATGTCCATGCTAAATGATGATACATATACTGAAGTCAGTATGAATGAAATTAATGTTGCTTTTAAAAAATTAGATTTCATGCTGGAGGATATGCTTTATCAAGGTGAAATAACAGAAAAAGATTTTGAATTTATGACTAATTTATATCCAGTAGTCAGTGGTATCTTTGGTATACCAAAAATTCATAAAGGGCTGGACAATGTTAAATTTAGACCCATTGCCAATGGTAAGAGGAGTAAAACACATTTTATCAGTCAGTTTTTGGATTATCATATGAAATTAGGATTAAAAATTTTCCCTTACATCACCAAAGATTCATGGGATTTTTTGGAGAAGGTTAAATCTATTAAAGTTAATAATAATACTATTTTTTTGACTATTGATGTATGTAATCTATTTTCGGTAAGTCCACATGAAATAGGTCTCACATGGTTGGAACATCAGTTATTGTTAACGGGTATGTATGAACAAGATCAAATTAATGTTTTTGTTAGATTAATGGAAGCAGTTTTAGTTAATATTTTTTTATTTTTTGAAGGACATTATTTCAAGCAATGCACTGGAGTGGCTATGGGGGCCGCATGTGCCCCCATATATGCCAATTATATCATGGCTTATTGGGAGCAACATTTTTTGTTTACCAGTGTTTATTACGAAAATATTAAGACATATACACGTTACCTGGATGATATTTTTATCATCTGGGATGGTAAAATTGATGTTTTGAACAAATTTATTAATTATATTAACAGTACTGTAGGGTTCTTAAAATTTACACATGAGTATAATGTTGACACCATAACTTATTTGGATGTCAGATTGACTATTGATAGGGTTTCTAAGTGTATTAAATCTAACATTCATAGGAAAGCTACTTTTTCTAATTCATATTTGCAGTATAATAGCTGGCATCCCAACCATCAAAAATGAGGCATAGCTAAGGGCCAAATGGTTAGAGCAGCCAGGATGGTCAGTGACAATCAAGAATTTGTGGACAAATTAAATTACATGATCAATTTGTTTTTAAATAGAGGGTATTCCAAAAATTTATGCATGGAATTATTTAATGAGGTTAAACATAAAAGGGATATAGGTATTTATCAACCTATTCTTAATTCTAACAATACAGCCAATTATATTAGGAAACATAATGGTGAGGATCAATTGGCCCAGTCTCCATTAATGTTTATTTCCACATACAATGGGGACTCTGAGTGGTTAACATATATGATTAGGAAGAATTGGGGCATATTACAACTTGACAAAAATGTTGGAACCAAGTTGGGTTCAAGTCCCACTTTTATTTTTAGGAAAGACCTTGCATTTAAGTATATTTTTGAAAGGTGTTCTCTTTCTAAGGCTTTGTCCACTAATAGGGTTTTAGGTAATTTTAAGTGTGGGAGATGCTCAATTTGTCCATTTATATTGCCAACAGGCCAGAGGTTTACTATTAACAATCATCATATTTATATTTTAGGTCATTTTGATTGTTTTTCTAAGAATGTGGTTTATTTGGCAAAATGTCAACAATATCCATTATTTTATATAGGGAAAACTTGTAGGGTTTTTAGGGAGAGGGTTAGAGAACATCTTTTGGATATTAAACACCTTAAATCTACAAATGCCTTAGCTAGACATATTGCTAGTAACCCCACACATGAGTTACATTTTGTGTGTTGCAACAAATTAAACATGATTTACAAGGAAAAATATTAGATGTCCATTTGGATTTATGTGAACTTAGGTGGCAAATTAAATTGGACACACAAAATTATCCCGGTCTCAATGATTTTTGTTCTATAAAGCCTATACTTAGGCTTAAATATATTACTGGGAAGCCTTGACAAGGTTTTTTTCATATATATATATATATATATATATATATATATATACATATATAAATAAATATATATATATATATATATATATATATATATATATATATATATATATATATAATATATTTATTTAACAGTTATATACGTTTTATATATATATATATATATATATATATATATATATATATATATATATATATTTATTTAACAGTTATATACGTTTTATATATATATATATATATATATATATATATATATATATATATATATATATTGCATATATGTATAGAATTCTGACTGTTCTTGTACTCGATTGTATTTCTAACCTTTGCATAGACTGTGAGATATTATTCATAGACGCAATTTTTACTTTTATATTGTATTTTAAACCTTGCACAGACTGCGAGCCATTATTCATAGAAACAATTTTGATTCTCTCAAAACATTTTTAATCTCTTTGTATTTGAATTTAGTCATTTTTAATTATTGTAATCTTTTTTTGTAATTTTACTAATGCTTGGAGCTTATCTCCCTGGGCCTCTACTGAAAATGGACATGTAGCCAGCTAGACTAGCCCAGCCAACAAATGCAAAATAAAATAAATAAATAAAAATAAATATGTGTAGGTTTTAGTCTATGTCTTGCTTTAAGAAGTTTTTAAATGGATGATTGATTAATTGGATTGTTTCAGGGGGTGTGTTCATTTATTTAAAGTGTGGCTTTTTAACATTTTAGCATTCTGAAGAAGTCTTACTGTTAAGACGAAACCTAGGTCAGTTTGTGGTTTTGTGTTCAATAAATTCCATTTTTTCGTTTGGACTACGTTCTTCTTTGGATTTATTTGTCCCTTCTTACCTAACTACCTTCTCCTAACCATCATCCTTACTTTCTAACTGAAAATCCTTTTTCTTTTTGACACACTTCTCTTATGTGATTGTTTTCTCTGTATATTTATTCCATCACCAACAATGCTTTTTATTTCTTATCTAAATGTAACCTTAATTTGAATTTATCACTGTTTGTTGTTAAATGTTCTAGATTTCTCTGTAACCTGCATTTTAAGTGTTACTAATTTTTTTTTAATGTGGAGCTTTTCTCCCCGGGCCTCTGCTGAAAATGGATATGCATCCAGTCAGACTTTCCCAGTTAACAAATGTAAAATAAAAATAATAAATAAATAAAATAAAAATGTATTAAAGCCAAGAAAAGTTTGATGGGTGTGAGTTTTGAAAACTGGTATAGTAACATTTCTTATCATTTTTTATACACTGCTTGGTTTGTGTCTGAGATATTTGTAATTTTGTAGAATTTTCAGTGTTTTTATTTTGTAATCACATTTTCCAGGCTTTGTCTCTGGTGATCATAATTTGTTTTGGTATCCTGGTTAGCCATGGGGCATGTGCATTCAGGAAGTTTAAAAATGTGATGACTATGTTTATTGGAACGGTGTAAGTTTATTCTAATTGTGAGATTTTATGGAGCTGATGAAAGCTTTTTCCTGGAAATTATTGAGAGTTATTACTAGGTTATATAGGTGGCGTTTCTAGTTCCTGTTCTGATATCTAATAGCAAAAGTTGAGAGACGATTAAGGCCAGACTCATAAACATACTGACATCTGTAATACATATTGTGGTACTTTTTTGTGCGAGCAGCCCTGTGAAGAGCTGGCTCCATGGCTGCAAGGAATGCTAATGAGCCATTCTGGGCTAGATCGGGGGTGTTTGTGTGTGTGTGTGTGTGTGTGTGTGTGTGTGTGTGTGTGTGTGTGTGTAAAAATTATGCTAATTAGCCATGTTCTCTCTGCTTGAAACTGCTCCCAGGAAGCCATCTATATGGCTGAATAATTCAGGAAAGTGCTAAGTCATGCAGATCAGCATGGCCATCTCTATCACACTGTAGTACTGAACATGGCCAAAATGTTATCAACAAAGAACATGAACTTAGTGGAAGAGGGAACCACTAGACCACCAGGTCTTACTGTTAAAAAGCATACTTGCACCAGAATGAAAACAAGGATTAGGTGGTGGGGGAATCACCAGACCCCAGGGAGAATGATGTTGAAAAGTGCCAAACTGGCACTACCATTTCTATGGGGACAGGGAGGAGGATACACTGGACCCCAAAAAACAGACAGGGATTGGGAAAACACTGGACACAACATGTAAGTGATGTAATAGCACCAACTGCAGTATGAGGATCGGGATGGGGGTAACAATAGACCACTAGGGAATACATTGCTCTGATGGCACTGACATTGCTACAGGGATGGGGGCACTGGACACCAGAGATAAGTCTTTAAAGTTCTATACTGGCACCAACATTAGTATTGGGGCTGGGGATACACTAGACCACCAGGGCCTATGTCATACATACTGTAACGGCACTAAAGTATTACAGGAGTGGGATGACCACTGGAGGACAGGGACAGGTAAAGGGATTGTAATGTGTGTATGTGTGTGTCTGTGTTTATATATATATATATATATATATATATATATATATATATATATATATATATATATATATATATATATATATATATATATATATATATATATATACATATATATATATATATATATATATATATATATATATATATATATATATATATATGATTCTGTAGGAGTGTGTGTGTGTGTGTGTGTGTGTGTGTGTGTGTGTGTGTGTGTGTGTGTGTGAGACAGATTGTCTGGAATGGGGATTCCACTGCCTACATGAGCAGCAGATTGCTACCACGGCATGCAGATTAGCCATGAAACTGATCCTGAAATTCAGGAAGCATATAGATTAGTTGATAATGAGGTCCAACTTCTTTGTGGCTAGCATGTTTATGAATCATAAATGGGCATGTTGCACTGGAGGGACCCCTCTAGTGTGAGCTGTACAGCTCATGCTCGGGCCTTTAATAAACTCCCAGGTTAGTGTGCTAGGTAGTGTACTATAGGAAGCAATTTTCCTGTGTGTAGATATGAAAATCTAGTCTAAGATGGACTCTTGAGTTGATGTTTTATGATGTTAAACTGTGATGCTACTTATTTGGGAGAATCCATTTACTGTACTGGAGGTATTTTCTTTGTTGACTGATAGCCAATCAATGTTTATAATACTCAAGATGATGGTTACTTATTGCATATTGGAAGTTATCCAGCAAAGGATGTCTCCTAAAATAGGGATACTATTAACAAAGGGCATTCATACTCCTATTATTGCTAGACTCTTATGGCTTCTGAGTTTGAACATAGAGATTAGCACTAATGCATGTTTGAAATTAGGAGTAGAATAGTTCCAGTGTGTTTTTGGAGAGTACTGCCACTCCGTTTTTTTTTGTTTGCTTTGTCAGTCTAGTCTAAGTACTATGAAACCAGGGAGAGTAATTTCATTGTTTTTAGCTTCCTTCAGCAGTCAGGTTTCAGTGGCTACAAGCAGGGTTGGGGAATAGGGAGATATAAGAGCATGGAAGTTGGGCAATTTGTTAGAGACACTACAAGATTCACATTTACAAATTGCAGACCTGTGGGAGTTGAAAGGTTTAGAGAGGGTGTGGGGGGCATATATAGTTCTCAGAAAGGATGTTATTTGGACTGGTCTGGGGTTTGGGTTGATGTCTCCACTTAGTTTTAGGGACAAGTATATATGATGATAAGGTATGAACAATAATGAGTTTGAACTTTAAGGAGCTGATTTGAGGCTCTGCTGCAGCACTGTGGATATGAAAATATCCTGTTTTTCTATCTTTTATAGGATTGGGTCTCACAACAGTATGCAACACTTGTTTTACAATATGAATTCTTTCAAGCCCTATTGTTATATGCAGTTCCAACCATTCTGAAGGCTGGTCTTACCTAGACATCTTACAGGTTCTTGTCACACAGCAAGAAAACAGTTCCCTGCAGTTTTTTTCATCAATATGTTTCTTTTGATCCAGAACCATTTTTGAGCAGTTTAGATGGCAAGTTAACTGATAGCACTGATGCATTAAATAAATCTCTATATATGATTTGGTACTTCTTGCGTATATTTATTCTTCTGTGTGTAATAATCATTTTATTTATTAATGAGGTTGGATAATGTAACATTTTGCAATACCTTGAATAGTCTTGTTATGTTTGCAAAATGAGTAAATAAGCTAGTTATAATGAAATTCATATTTTTCAACACCTGCTATTTGTGCTTGCATTAATTATGAACCTCACTATAATAGGGATCAGTGGTGATCACATGCCCACATAAATAATCATAGAACTTTGACTCTAAACATTCCAGTTAGACTATGGGAATTTTACAAATACAAGCTTAAAATTCAAGATTTTTCAATAGTTCATTCCTAGATTTACAGTAGATCAGAATGAATATAGCCCTCAACCTTGAGGAGTTTTCCTTCTATTGCTCAATTTTCAAGTGGAAACTGTAGCAGCTAAGCTATGACATTTGGAGAAATTGCAACTTACTGAATGTCAGTTGTTATATGTAATTACTGCTGCCTCCTTTTTTGTTACATCACATGCTGTGATCCATTATCTCTTTTATGTTTTTTTTTTTCCACAATTGTGCTCTTCTGGAATAAGTAAATAAATAAGGTTTCTGGAGTGTGGGGGAGCTTGCCTCTGTATAAAATATTTTTTTGTTACATCAAGATTAAGCAAAACTGGTTGTCACTCTCCAATTGCAGTTTCATCTGGATGTAAATAAAAGATTCACGGCAGAACCACGTTGTGGATAATATAGTTGTCAGTAATCAGATATTGGTCACAACAGATTTCTGTATCATTAAGTGGGATCAGCTGTTTTATTTTTGTGAAAAAACAATCCATTTATTCCAACTATCTCTTTGGAAGAATTTAGAATAATCACAGTTACAGATGGGAGGTAATCATCCTGGTACTATATGTGATGAGGCGTCCTGGTCATTTGAGGACATTAGAATTCTGGACTACCCACAATATCTCTATGCTAGAAATTAACAGCAGTGATCTTTGAGCTTCCCTTTTGGTCACAGATGAAAACGATAAGAAGAAGACTGCAATGTCTAGCTGTACCACCTCACCTAATAAATATGAGGTACTGGTAAGCATAATAAGACACTCAACCAAAAGCGGATACTAGTTCATATGGCTCTGGGGTGGCACAGGAGCATTTCTATAATGGCTAGATTTGCAAAATGTGTTTCTTTCTAATGTGGGCTTACTGCAAAATCCTAGTCAGATTTTGTATGCCACAAGTACCTAATGAATAGTACCTGTAAAGGTAGTAAAAAGGCCTTTTTTGCAAGTCCTTCTAAAAAGCTAGAAATTGATAAAAGTATATTTACACTTTGTTATCACAATGGAAAGAATATGATGGAATGTGTCGGATGATAACTGCCTTTTTCAGCATGCTTTATACAACAGCCTACATCACAGCTGTTATGAGCATTTACAGGAAAAATATAGGGGTTGTTTTCTCCAAAAAACTTCAAGCTTCCACCTTCAAAGCCTTTGTTTAAAAGGGGCCCCTTGGAGAGTGAGTAAGGGTGTTTGACAAGGAGGATGACTATTGTCAAATGAATAATATGAAGTGTGAACCCCTGCCTGCCTCTAAAATGTGAAGACTATCTCTATTTCTATGTGCTTTTATGTTATCAAACTATTTTTGTGGTTCTGAGGCCCTATATCTAGATACACATCTTCCATGTATTTACCTCTGAGTCACAAGACCTTCTTTGAAGAGATTGCTGTGCACTCAAGGTCAGCATTTACATTGTGTTATTTTTTTTTTCTGGGAACTTAGTGCTTCATTTGGTAAGTGAGGTGAGAGTGTACTATCAATTTTTAACAGCAGTAGAAGTACAAGCTGACAATGCCTAATGCTCAAACCTCCACTTCTTACTGATTGGAACTTCATTGGATGACAGTCTATCATACTCTAGCCATCTTTCTGAAACATTGACTTCTGGGGCATCATGCTCACTTGTATCTGCATATCTCATCAGACCCTGTTAGAATTAAAATCCCTGACCTGCTATCCTGGAGTTTTATACTTACCCATCTACTTTGAAAAGGTAATATCTCTCTGTACTTGAATCTCATTTACCCAGTAAGCTACACTTTTTTAAATACATTTTCATGGCAAACCTAGGAGCACTGTCTGGTAAAGTGACTTTCTCAGTCACATAATAGGCAAAATGAAGTGAAAGGAATCAAACCTTGTGCCCTTAGCTACAAGGAGCAGCTCATTAACAGTTCAGAACCTTAATTTTCTGTGCTGATTGCAAAATGGCATTAATACTTCAAGAAAGACTATCAGTATTACAAGCTGTAGGATCATACAATTACTGCTGTGTTTGCAATCTTAGTTCCTAAGTCAACATTTTGTCTTCCTCCATAACATTTACACATACACACACACATGCATGCACACACACACACACACACACACACACACACACACACACACACACACACACACATGCACACGCACACACACACACACACACACGCACACACACACACACACACACACACACACACACACACACACACACACACACACACACACACACACACACACACACTCATGTGAAATGAACACTGAGCATGCTCACTGGTGAATGGCCTGCAGGAACTTCCTCTGATGTTTTCTCACTTTGGCATGGTCAATCTTTCGTAGGAGCTTGGTGTGCTTGTAGATCAGCCAGGTCTCCCTCAGAACATTTGCAGCTGCATTCTTGATCTAGAATAATAAACAAAAAACAATCCTAGTTATTTTAAATGGGAACAGCAATTAAACTACTTCAAGATGGGTATTTCCATCTACAATATTAAATTATATTTTTTATTTTATTTTACAGTTAGGGGAACAGGAGCAATGGTACCATTTTTGTCACGGTCTAATAACATTAAAGATTAAAAAGTAAGATATACTAAATAGCAGAATAATCTAACAGACAAAGACAAATACTGAAAACATTTACTGTGACAGTATTAGCTTAATACATATAAAGTGTGATTAAAATATGAATCGGCACATAAAACTATTTACTCAATTTACATAATTGTAGATTCTGTGAGCATAGACCAAAACAATATCAGATGTATAGAATACATAGGAGATCTTTAGGTCATTTCATCAAATGAACAATGGTTCACAATAGTGGAAGTTAAAGATGTGCAAACTCTATCACTGTAACTTCTGTCATGTTATGGATATCATCAGTTCCTGGTAGAAGAAGTTAGGCCTGACAGTCTCCTTTATTTAGTTTTCTTATTTATCTCCAAGGTCTACAATGACTCTAGTAAGAGACACTGTGACTTCAAAACTACTATCAGCCAAACAACTACCAGGAAAAGATGGGCATAATAGTTTGAGCTGGGCCCTTAATATGATGTATCATTTGCTGATAAAATGCACTTAATGCTGTTCATAAGTTATAAAACTGTTGTATGAGCGTGATCCTATAAGTGCGTTTGTACAGTCAGCAGCTTTTCTCCCTAGTCCTCCACTAAAAATGGGTCACACCCTATCGGTCTCTATTAAATCAGCGAATGCTTAAAATAGCGAATGTTGATATATTGACCCTTAAAAAGTGAAAGCTTGAAATCTCGAAGACACGGAACAGCAATTTTTTTCCCAGGGAAAAAAAAAAATTGCTGTTCCACAAAACAAAACAAACAAAAAAAAAAAAAATAACCCTTCAAAACACTAAATAAAATGGAGGCTGTGCCCCCACACCACCCCTTCTTAAATATACCAACTCCAAGATCGCACCACAGTGGAAGAAATGGCAAAGTCCCAAAAATGGCTTCAGGATTTCAAGCTTTCGCTTTTAAAGAGTTGATAAATCAGCATTCTCTATTTTAAACATTCGCTGATTTAATATAGACCCACACTATCTAGTTAACCCTGGCATCAAAACATAAAAATAGTAATTCAATACAATAAATATTAACATTGAAGCAAATAATAAATAAAAATAAACCAACATTCCATCCACAATCCTTTTTCCCTCATTTTCACATATGAGTTTGGGGTATAACTTTGACAGTGACAATCTAGAGCCAAGGATTTACTAAATACTATCCAATCTCCATATACACACAAGCACTGAGGCTCTATATTTTATTACAATTATTTGTTTCAAAGCAGTGTGAAGGTCTCCACAAAGTTTATCTTCTTTTTGAGGACAGGTCTCTTATATTCCTTGACAGTTCTACTGGCTGCAATAAGCAAGAAATAGTGCATTGCATAGTGGGCATTACAGAGAAATAACATACTACTCATGGGTGTTTGACAACCTGGTGGCCTAGCAGTTCTTGGTGCTAATTAAGAATGGTGATGAGTTTGAATTTGATTTATGTGGTTATGGATAATAAATGAAATGTCAGAGAGTTTCTTTCATTTCTTTAAATGCTGTTTTGTGCATGGGTTCCTAATTATAAATTTGGATGTTAGATGGCATGTATACTTCATTCATTTTACAATTATTTGATTAATGCAGCTCAGGGTGGAATGGAAAGTTGGAAGCTATTTCAGCACATAAGTGCTCATGATTATTTCAGTGTGCTAAGCTGAAACATAAGGACATTTAATGAAATATTCTAACATTTATCATTCCTTTAAAAAAAGTAGAAACGTGACAATAATGTATTGATGGGTTTTGATTAGTGAATGGAAAAATGGTGGCATGACAAAAGGATTCTGTTAGATGGCTCATTGATTTAAAACTCTGTAAAAACCTGTCTCATTTCATGATGGACTCTCTCCATACTTTGTCATTCCTTTGGAATACTGAGTGACCAATAGGGTTTGTTATTCTTTTTTTAAGAACATTTTTATTTATTTAACATATTTACAATTTATACATAGCAAGGAAGAAATTCAACTTCACATATGTAATAGAACAATGGGCGTACAGTGAATCATCAAGGTAATCTTATACAATGAGCATATTAAGAAGCTTGGTATTTCAATAGCAACATTTCAAGGCTATCTCAACAACTAAAGGTCTTACCAAGATTTATAGATATTTTTCTGATCACTTATTTCAGATTTACATGGTATTTTTCTTAAATTTAAAAATTCTTTGAACGTATGAACTAAGTTCATTTTCCAATTTGTTTGCAATAACTTTTCTAGCAATCGTCAAGCAAACCCAAATGCATCTTTGCTCTTAGCCTTTTACAGATACAGGAAGTGGAACATTCATTAGTATTACTGATCTAGTTAAAGAGCAATTATCAGACCATAACCCCATAAAAAAACTTACTTATCTCTTCCCAATATACTTTTAATTTTTCATAATCCAGAAACATGTGTGTCCAATCAGCTTTTGCATCTTTACTACATCTCCAACAAACTGAAAAAGACATTTAACTAAACTTACAGGTTTTATATGGAGTAATAAACATTCTTTGTATATATTTCTACACAAAACCTTTTCAGTATAAACTTGAAGAAGTTTGACTAACTGATTTAAGTATCAAATCATTACTTTTACCATCTACTGAGTCACTCAGTCTACCACTATCTAAAAAGTTCAAGAATTTTGCATTGCAATTATTATTATTATTATTATTTATAATTAGATTACATAGCTTGGACAAGCTTCCTTTGCATGCCAATTGACCTTTGATAACAGCATTCACATATTCATGTAATGGGGGAATAATATTCTGCTCCTCTTCATTCATATTATCCATAAATTCATTTAATTTCTTACTGACGGAGAATATTAAATGCTTAGCAGAATCATCCAACCTATATTATTTCATTAAATATTGCGGAGACTTAGCTTTTCCTTTTTCAAAACAATCAGATCATAATATTAATCCATTCCTTTTAGTGAACAGTGCAGTGGTGTAGCAGTTAGTATTGTCACATCACAGCAAGAGGTTCTCTGCTTCGATTCTCAGTTGGGGTACCTTCTGTGTGGAGTCTGCATGCCCGCTCTGTGTTTTGTATGGGTTTCCTCCAGGGGCTCCGTTTTCCTCCCACATTCCAAAGACATGCAGTAGGTGGATTAGACACTCTAAATTGGCCCTAGGTGTGAGCATGTGCATGCGAGTGTATGGTGCACCCTCTGTTGAGGGTTGGGCCTTGGGCTAGCAACCTGATCCTGTAAAACCTCTACCTACTATGGAAACAACAAGTGCTGAAGAGCGCTCATTACTCAATGTGCTGTATGCACTGGAGTGTCCAGGATCCAGAATTCCTTTATAGTAAATTCATTTTAGCATTGTTCTGATTTTTCTTAAATCTAGAGGTATGTGCACTAGGAAAACACAAAACTTTCCATTTTAATATTAATGGAGTTTTAAAAAACATATTTGTTAACTGTTTTAAGAATTGATTTCATACAAGAAGAGTCTAAAGACTGAAATAAATTTCCTTTTGAGGTAAATTTTGTTAACCAGAAGAAAGGATTATTACATATTTCTAATTTATCATCTTTAATAAACTTATAAGAGTTTAGTAAAATCTACTCCTGGAAGATTTTCCATTGATTAGTGTAGGTTGAGTCTATCCAGAGTATAATAGAGTTAAAACTTGCAGTAACAGAATAAGATTTTACATCCTGGAAGCTAATACCACCACACTCCATTAATCTTATAAGATTTCTATAAGCAATTCTTGGCTTTTTAGAATACCAGAGTTTGCTGACAATCAAAATATCAAAATCCCACTTCATCAAAGCAGCGAGTGACCTGTTGTGTCAGATGGTGGATGGTGGACTTTGCCCATTTCCCAACTGTAGTGTGATCTCTGAGTTGGTATATTTAGTTAGGGTGGGTGTCGGGGACATAGCTCCCCACTTGGGTGGGTTAGGGAAGGTGCAGTTTGGCGGTGGTTACTTACCATTGGTAGATCTTCCTTGTGTCGCTGGTTTGATAAAATGAGATTTTGATCTTTTGAGTGTCAACAAACTGCGATTCGATAATATGGGATTTTGACCAAGTCAGCTAGATCCATATATATATATATATATATATATATATATATATATATGTGTGTGTGTGTGTGTGTGTGTGTGTGTGTGCGTGTTTATGTAAAATGTTGGGAAATATAATCATTTTAATAAGCAGTAACCTATCCTCAATAATAAAAATAATTAATTCCATTTTTAATAAGGAGTAACACTTGTTCAATTACTTTTTCATAATTATTATTGATAATCTTACATGTGGATATATTTTTATTCCTAAATATTTTAATTCTCTTCCTTCCTAATTATATTCATATTTATCCTTAAAACTTACTATATAGTGACTGATTTAACACTAAAGTTTCAGTTTTATTGTTATTAAATTTCAGCCATGATATTTCTTGACACTTTTCAATTTCCTTATCTATTTCTTCCATCAAATAATTTAAATCTCCTACAGTTAGTAAAATATCATCTGCAAAATGCTGTAGTTCAGATTGACAATCTCTATTAATTTAGAATCCATCAATTTTTCCATAGCTTTCTATAGTATTAGCTAAGAGTTCGATAACTAATGCAAATTATAAAGAAGACAAGAGACACTTTTGTTTTGTGCCTTTGTTTAAAGTGAATCTTTGAGAAATGTAAGATCCAATTTCAACATATGCTTTGAAGTCTCTACACAGCTTTTTAATATTCCAAAACTATTCTGGAAATGCAAATGCTTCTAAAGTTTTAAACAAGTAGTTCCATTCTACAGAATCAAAAGCTCTCTTGATAGCTAAGCTAATTATCCCAATTTCTCATTTGTACCATTTCTAAATCTAAGATAGTTACTACCATTTTACATTGTTGTACGTTAATCTATTGACTATAAATCCTGTCTGAGCTTTAGTAATTAATCTATTATATTTCTTAATTATGTGGCAAAACTGGAAGTAAATATTTTATAAGCTACATTTCATAATGAAAAAGGTATATATGAGGAGACTAACTTATTATCCATTCCTTGTCTAAGTATAGGTGAGACTACAGAAAATTTCCATGAGGGAGGAATTATTTTGTCACCCTGAATGTCATTCAGTAATTCTAAAATATTTAACAGAAACAGACTATAAAATTTCATACATAAAACATCTAACTCTGGAGCCTTACCATTTATACCTTTTTTTGAAAGCTTCTTTAACTTCTACCAGGGTAATAGGCTTATTCAACTGAAATATGTTTGGTCATTTAATTTACAAGTAACATATTTCTTTAAATAATTCCCAATTTTGAAATAATCAGAATTATTATTTTTTCTTTATTAAGATCCTCATGGAATGTTTTAAAATATTAAGTATTTCCTCTATATCTGAAGTAAGCTTATTAGTGTAAGAATTTTGTATATGATTTATTTGTGCCTTCTTGCTTAACATATCTTATATTGACTAATCTATGTAGATTTTTTGAAGTCATTACATAACTACACAATTTTATTTTTTCTAAAGCTAGCTCCACTTTATTTGTTAAAACTGTTTGATATTATATCATTCATTTGTTAATGACTTCAGTATTATCTAATTTCTTTGTTTGTTGTTCAAACCTTGCTTTCATTTTGCATTTCCAATATCTCATTATCCCTTCCTTTATTTTATTACTAGCTCATCTTCCCATTCTATCTTTAATATGTATTTTAAGGAGTCCTATAGTATGACTTTACTAACCTGACCATTACCATTCACAGATAAACAATCCTTGATTTTTCCATAAGGTACCTCTTAAACTCTTTTAATTTCATCATACATATATACTGGGATTCTGAAATGTCCTTGCATCCATTACTGTATTAATACTTAGTGCATTATGATCAGATAGAGGAGAAGGAATAGTTTTAAAATAATTCATTTATTAAGTAAATCTATAGAGGCATAAATCCTATCAATTTTAGTTTGCATCTCTTGCTTATAAGAATAACGAATGAAGAAAAATGACTTATCTTTTGCTTTTACTAGCAATTCAACTAAATCATTATTACTAATCTATCTATTTAGTGCTTTAGCTGATGCCAGCATTTAGCTTTCTTCTGTTTACTTGTATCTTCTATACTACATATGCAGTTAGAATCCCCTGCTAAAATTAAACTACCCATCCAATGACTTTGTAGTAAGTTTAAATGATCTTTAGCCACTCCTGCACCTATTCCAGGGATCCAGTGAAATTAGCTAATGTGTAGAGTTTGTCATTATATTTAATTATTACAAATGTATACATTCCTTTAGAATCATTAAAGGAATCCATGACCTTAAGCATCACAGTAGATTTTCTCAGAGTAGAGCAGTTCCTCTCCTCTTCTTGTTAAAAGAAGCAGATGATAACATTTCATAGCCTACATTTAAATATTGCATATCTTTATCTATCAAGCGAGTCTCTTGCAAGAATATAATGTCTCCTCTAATTAATTTTAGATATCTCGTTAATGATTTTGTTTTGTTGCCATTATTTAGTCCATTTACATTAAAAAATTAAAACTATCCATACTGTAAATTAAAAACGACTTCTTTTTAGAATGCTTTTTATTGAAACTGGCTTTGTGGATCTGTCCCTCTGTGGTTCTGTCACCCTCTGGTGAGACAGTGGAAAAAATGCCCAGCTTGTCTCACAAAGCCAGTATCAATAAAAACACATTCTAATAATGATAGGATAATCAATTAAGTAAAATATTGCCCCTCTGTCATTAGCGAGACAGTGGAAAAAATGCTGAGCAAAATATGCCCTCAATGACCTGTTGATGATGATGAAGCATTAATGACTCACACAGGTCACATGGCAGGGATATCACTAGTGTCCATTTAAAAAAGGTCCATGATGACATGTCATTGTACCACACCGATGAGGAGAGTCAGGATGTGTCTATACATGCATCCATCAGGTGCTGTCCCCCCCAACTCACATGGATACATGTTGAAAATACCCTTCTACAGCATCACAGTCTGTGTGAAGGGTATGTTGAAGAGTCTATTCAACCATTTATTATTTTTTTTATTTTACATTTGTTAACCGGGAAAGTCCGACTTGGAACGAACCAATTTTCAGTGGAGGTCCGGGGAGAAACAATCCAGACGCATGTCTTTGTAACCATGTCAGGAAGATGTATGTAATACGTCACATCATAGGAGATTTGTGATGTTGTCACAGCCCATTGATTCTATGTGATTCACCTGGATGAAGGTAAGACGGTGCATACTGGCTATCCTCAACTGGCCTAGCGTTTGAACACAATCCTCCATGCAGGGATCATTGAGAAACTCTCTCAGTGGATATTATACCTCATGTCACTAGATGGGTAACTATTTGGCTCACTGAAAGAACACATACTGTGAAAGTATCAATCTGCAGCAGTAGAGAGGTCACCATTAGTTTAGCCCAGGGATCTATGCTTGGCTCTTTACTGTTTGGAATCTACTTCTCGACAGTTCAGGCTAAAGTAAATGGCCTTTAGCTTACCGGGTTTGCTAATTCTTGCATACTGGGTGCAATCATTGAGTCCACCTATGATGATAACATACTAAAGGAGGGGCTAACACAGACAAATGATTGGTGACAAAGCCACACAGTCTACATATAAATGCAAAAATATGTCTTATTTTTTTTTTTGCAAAAAAATTTTCCTTTCTAAATACAACATTGACACAAGTCCCGCGCATGTTGAACCGATGCAGCAAAAAAAAAAGAAGACATATACATAACACTCTGAACTTTGACCACCAAGTGTCCCCACTGGTATTGAAAGCCTATGTTGTGCACATCATAAGTCACACCATCATATTCAGATCTCAGGATTATATTACAGCACTGTACTCGAACCTCATCAGAACACTAATATAGAGTATAATGCTCTCTTTTGCATGTACCTCACCAGACACATGCAACAGCTGGAGAGACCACACAGATTACTCACCAAGAAAACATAGTGTATACAAACCATGCCATGATATATGTGGATAGACTGAAATCCATGTCACAATAATCTGTATCATATAGGATGAGGTGACTTCTACCTGGCCTCCAGGCCAGTCTCTGACTGCCCAAGTGGGAATAGTGCATATCCACAAATCAGCTATAGATGATGGCATCAGCAGTGTCTCGTGAGGAGAATATGGCAATAACAGTGTCCTACATGTTGGTGTAAAAGGCTCTTTGTAATGTCAAACATGGGTATATACACACACACACACACACACACACACACACACACACACACACACACACACACACACACACACACACACACACACACACACACACACACACACACACACACACACACACACCCCAGTTGACTGCAGTGAGAATAGAACCCCTACCTAAGTACACAGACTATAGAACTCTGTATTTCAGGCAAGTACCACAGCTCAAGTCTGACTTGGACTGTCTCAACACTTTATAGCTGATGACATCAGCTGTTCCTGGTGAGGAAAATATGGCAATAACAGTGTCCTACATGCTAGTGTAAAAGGCTCGGTGTAATGTCAAGCAAGTGCAGAAACACACACACACACACACACACACACACACACACTTGACTCCAGTGATAACAGAACCCCTACCTATCTTAATACACAGACTACAGAGCTCAGTACTTTAAGCAAGTGCCACGGCACAAGTCTGACTTTTACAGGACTTCAGGTCAAATTATAGTGGATGACATCGGCAAGGCATGTTGGAGAGAAGATGTTGGGAGGCCTGCATGAAATGTATTTGTAGGCATGCGCAAGCATCAAACTACTGTCAATCCATGGAATTGGAGCTGTAATTGTAAGATACACACTTCTGCTCTTCTGGCTAGACACACACACACACACACACACACACACACACACACACACACACACACACACACACACGCGCACACACACACACACACACACACACACACACTTGACTCCAGTGATAACAGAACCCCTACCTATCTTAATACACAGACTACAGAGCTCAGTACTTTAAGCAAGTGCCATGGCACAAATCTGACTTTTACAGGACTTCAGGTCAAATTATAGTGGATGACATAGGCAAGGCATGTTGGAGAGAAGATGTTAGGAGGCCTGCATGAAATGGATGTGTAGGCATGCGCAAGCATCAAACTACTGTCAATCCATGGAATTGGAGCTGTAATTGTAAGATACACACTTCTGCTCTTCTGGCTAGACACACACACACACACACACACACACACACACACACACACACACACACACACACACTGGACTGCAATGAGAACAGAATTCGTACATATCTAACTACACAGACTACAGAACTCAGTACTTTATGCAAGCACCATGGCACAAGTCTGACTTTTACAAGACTGCAGGTCAACTTATAGTGGATGACATTGGCAGGGCATGTTAAAGAGAAGATGTTGGGAAGCCTGCATAAAATGGATGTGTAGGCATGTGCAAGTATCAAAATACTGTCAATCCATGGGATTGGAGTGGTAATGGTAGGATACACACTTCTGCTCTTCTGGCAAGACACACACACACACACACACACACACACACACACACACACACACACACACACACACACACACACACACACTTAACTGCAGTGAGAACAGAACCCATACCTATCTAAGTGCACATGCTACAGAATTCAGTACTATACGCAAGCACCAAGGCACAAGTCTGACTTTTACAGGACTGCAGGTTAACTTATAATGGATGACACTGGCAGGGCATGTTGGAGAAAAATTGTTGGGAGGCCTGCATGGGTTTTTAGCTTCATAGGTTCATAGGAGGTTAGTGCTGCGGTAGCATTGTCACCTCACAGTAAGACACTGTCCGGTTCGATTCTCAGCTAGAGCGTCTTCTGCGTGGAGACATGCGTGAATGGGCATACCTTCGTTGAAGGTTGTGCATCAGGGCTGGTATCTCGGCATGTAAAAATCAACTACCAATCATTAGTGGACCGGAGTTCCGCTGTGGTGACCCCTAACTGGGAAAAGCCGAAAGACACAACAAGGTTCATAGGAGATTACTAGCCTAATGGCCCTAGGATATTTACAAGCTTAGCCATGTAAAAACACAAGTACCCTTATTGAGCATAGTTATATGTTTGTTGTTAGTGCAATTTCGTGATCAGCACCAAGTGGCCCTGTCCATGAAGGACATAGGTGCCACCTCAGGGGTTCATAGGTTCATAGGTTCATACTAGGCTATCTGCCCTGAGGCAATTATAAGCCTAGCCCGATTCTGTATGGCTTACGCCACCCCTTGATTTGAGTATACTGTGCCCTTTTTAAGGTTTAGTTTACTGTGCCTCTGTCTAATAGTGACACGGGAGTAATCCCTGGGACAAACCAATGATCCCCCAGCCACCTATCGAGATTCTTCTTGAAGAGATTCAGTAAGGTGCTCTGCCTCACATGAACTGGAATTCTATTCCAGAGTAAGGGAGCCTCTGGGTTATGAACCTGTCCCTCCAGCAAGTTCTATTTATTTCTGTGCTGAGGTTCAAGTCCCTTGAGTGTGTGGCTCTAAGGGATTTAGATTTACTGAGGTGGAGCATGTCCATTAATTCTGGATTTGACATTGCTTTGTATGTCAGGTATGCAACTGAGTAGAGCTGGAGTTTTTTTAACCGACCAGCATATGGCATCTGTTTGAGACCCTTGATCCTCTTGGTGAGATACTTTTGGGGTCTTTCTAATTGCTGCAGGTGTCGGGTAAGGTACATCCCAGGGGCATTGTATTCTATGATGGGCCTGATGAGGAATGAATGAAGGCTCTCTTGATCTAGATGTGAAACCCTTTGATGAGGTGGGCTATGTAGAAGGTCTTTCTAACCACTTTGGCAATGTGGTTTTCAAAGGAGAGATTGCTATCAACTGGGCCCCAGGTCCCTAATAACTTTCTCTGTACTTAATGGGTTTCCACTATGTGGTAATTTGTGGGCACATTGTTTTGCCAAAGGTATGACTATACATTTTTGGCATTTAGCTTTAAACCATGGCGCTGGCACCAGTTATCTGTCTCTGTGAGCCCTTTTTGGATGTTTGTGTCAGCTGGAGAGTTGATTATGGCTTCAGTTTGCAGCTCCGTGAAACTCAGTGAGCCATAGTCCTCCCACATTTGCCTCGAAAAGTATATACCGAACAAGAGTGGTCCCAGGAGAGAACCCTGTGGGATGCCACTTGTGACTGGTTTCGAGTCTGACATGGCTCCAGCAACTCTCACTCTGTGGGTTCTGTCTTTGAGCCAGTTTGTGACCCATCTTGTGACATAGGGGGTTATGTTTAAGCTGGATAGCTTATCTATGATGCCCGAGGGTGACTTTACAATCAGCCATCGAGTTGTCCAGGTTGTGCTTGAGTAGGGTCATTGAGGAGCACTGATTCACATGCAGTTTATAGCCTATTACAGAGGAATGGCAATAGCTGGGAGCTATATCTGTCTCCCCAACATGTTCTGTTTATGTCACAGGCTAGGTTGAGATCCTTGATGCAAGTTATTCTTTTCCCATTTGATCTGTAGATATCCAGCATTTACAGTAGGGCAGGGTCTGACACTGCTTTGTAGGCCAGGCATAGGTCATCTATCAGCAGCCTGCATAATACTGGGTACATTGACAGGACTTTAAGTCTTTCCATGTATGTCATATTTTAAATGCCTTGGATTCTCCCGGTCATAAACCTCTGTGTTTTCTCCAGTTGTTGCAGGCATCTGGTGAGGTACAGACAGAAGGGAGCATTGTACTCAATTAGTGGTCTGATTAGGGTACAGTACAGCAGAACTATGACCTCCCTGGTCTTGGATGTAATGACCTTATTTATGAGGTGTGCAATGTAGAATGTGTGTCTCACCACTATGGACACCAAGTGATCAAAGTGTAGAGTGCTAATAACATGTGTTCCCAAGTCTCACAACACTGTGTTTGAGCTTAGAGGGGTGCTATGTATATCATAATTATCAGGGGTGCTTTATTGCCAGAAGAGACAATGAGTCATGTTTTGCTTTAAGGTTCAGTCAGCAAGTTTGGCATCACTCATTTGATTGTGTCAGCCCCCTTCTGTAATGTTAACATAACTGGTGGACTCTATATGAATGCATCCAGTTGACAGTCATCTGCAAATCTGGTAAGCCACAGGCAATCTACCTTTGCCTGGAATTCAGAGAAACAGTTTCCAAACAAATGAGGGCCCAGCACAGATCCTTGTGGCATTCCATTGGTAAGTGGTCTAGTGGCGGAGGTATAGTCCCTAACTGTCACAGTGTCTGTTCTGTTGGTGAGACATTTGACTATCCATCTAGTAATGTATGGGTTAATCCCAAGATGGGAGATTTTCTCTAAGATACCTGGATGGGGGATATTGCCAAAGGCCTTGGATAATTCAACATAGGCGGTATGTCCTGTTATCTCTCATCCACGTCTTTGGAGTCATTATCAAAGATTTCCACTAGGTTTAATAAGCAAGATCTACCCCTGACAAAACCAAAATCCAATGGGTCAAGTGTGTTGAAGGTCACCTATGCCTCTGTGGATAAGGTCCATGCTGATTCCTTCCCTAGCCTTCCAGATAAGGCTTTTTAGGCTTATGGGTCAATAGTTCTAGTTCTGCATGTTAACAGATTGATATACATTGCATATCACACAACATTCAATATTAATTTCTGTCTTGTAGGTGATATATGTGTGAAAAAAGTACTGAGATACCAGGGTTGCAGTGCTTGGGGGGAGGCAACACATGGTTGTATAATACATATGTGACTTATTGTTAAATAGGGCCTTGAGCTTGTTATGTTTCAGTTAATTTCATGTCACTGATAGGAAATGGACAGTAAACAGCAGTAATACATAATAATATTTACTTTTTGTTATGGCGTTGAGCAGTAGGTTTGTGTGATGGTTGGCAAAGTGTTTGTGCAGGCAAGATACACATTTCCATTATTTTCCATGTTTGCATGTAGTCAAGCAGTGGGCAAACATGAGCTGCACTGATGAAGTCTAAGAGTTAGTACTGAGGCTATGAAACACATTTGCTACTTAACTGACTCTGTGACAGCAGGTGTGAAGGCACTGACACATTTCATTTTGAGCCCATATGATACTGGGTTTGAATCCAGGTGTATCTAATACTTATAAATACTTTTAAATAAACAGTGATAATACAATGACATTAATTCTTTATAGTGCATGTGTTGCTGTGTGTTGGCACAGAGCAGCAGGGTAAGCATCACTGAGCGGAGATAACTGCAGCACTGTACTGTCACTCACTGTCACTTGGCATTGCTGTACATTGCGAAACTCCGTCCAAACATAGAGGCCAAAAAGTGAAGGGATCCATTGCTTTTTCTGCTACTTATGTGTGTTGTGTGCAATTCTATTTTTGACCAGATTATATGTGTTAAAATGGGGTAGGTTCATAGATTAGTACTAGGTTAACTGCCCTTGTGAGCCATTTTAAGTCTAGCCAATTATCCCCTGTGAGATTCAAACCCTAAGTGGTGAAATGGGGAACAAGCAGGGAAAGAACAAAGTGAAAGCAATACAGGAATGTGCAGGAGGGAGGTAGGAAACAACCATATCTGTTCATTTCTTCAACAGTAAAAACTGATGATATGTGCAGAATGTTAGCTGAATTTGGACTGTCACCTCCAAAGACAGGGGTGACAACAAAGTAATCATGTTGTATAGCTAATTGGACCAAATCAATTGTGTCAAAAAGACATGTGCAAAATGGAGAGCTATGCATGGGATGATTTTTTTTTTCTGTAGATATGTCTGGGTCAGGTAAGTTGGATAGGCGAGGAAGCAAATACAAACAAACAAAATAAGAGACAGGGATGGTGAGGGAAAGGTTGGGGGACACCATGACTGGGGTGAAGGAGAGGACAACTAAGGCTCATGCCTGCAAGCTTGGAGACAGTGAGAATTAAGTCCTCACCCAGTGGACTATCATCACTGACTGCTTACTTGAAGTGCTTGATGTCTTCTCCTCCTACGGACCATGAGGGAGAGCAGTCTCTCCATCTGGCATAGGCATACACCAACAGTGTGGTGCACCAACCTTGGCATCTCTTGGCAGATGAAATCACCACCTCTGGCACTGCTCCTGGAGGGCACCACTGAACCAGCTTCCAGAGAACTACTATCAGAGGGCACAGGTAGTGCAGGGGCAGCAGAGGCAGTGCTGTCAGGATGGCATGGCACACACTAGTGCAGATTTTCATTTCTTAATAATTGACAGAATTGCTGGTAACAGAAACAACATGCAGGGATAACACAGTATTTTAAATAAGAAAGAAAAATATTGGATTATTAAGCTGGAGGGACTTTTCCCACCAGGACTAAATGATCATCTGTAGTATTATATTGTCTTCTTTGTATGTTATTTTAGATTTTTTCCCTATCTGCATGTTTTTCATTTGATTGAAGGAAGTGATGCTGATGATTTGGGGGGAGGGGGCTGTTTTTTTCCATTGGTGGATGGGTCCATTTATGGATGGATGACATTATTTGTTTTATGGTATTCCACTGATGAAGGCGGTTATGCTGAAACCGGTGTGGAGGATTAAACTTTGAATTGCCTACTATGGCTTAATTTTGAGTCCTTTTTGCCTTTTACACCTGAGCGCTGGCCATTTGTGTGTTGTTCCTGATATGGTTTTGGCCCTGCATTTGCCATACATGCAGAGCTCTTCCACTACTGCATTTTTTTTAATTTGATGTAAACATTATTGAGGAAATACAGTATTGTATAGCTGTAAATTGTGGTATTTGAACCCACATCCTCTGATTACAGTCTAATATAGGGTCATTGAAAGTTACTAGACTAATGGTCCTAGGGCCCTTACAAGCCTAGCTAAGTTCTACCCTTATTTCAACGATCAGCACCAGTTGCCCCTCTCCAAGAGGGACATAGGTGGAACCCCTGGGGTGAATTTACAGTTACCCATCCAATCATCCAGACTGCGTCTGAAGAGGGCCAATGAGGTGCTCTGTTTGGCATGAAGTGGGAATCCATTCCAAAGGTGTGGTAGCCCCTGGGAGATAAATCTGTCTCTCCAGCAGGTTCTATTAATGTCACATACCAGGTTAAGGTCTTTACAGTGACTAACCTGTGTACCATTTGACTTCCAGATATTCAGCATATCCAATAAAGGAGGGTCAAATATTGCCTTATAGATCACATCTGAGTAGTCTGTATGAAACAAAATAAAGTGACAGTGATCCACATAGGACAGATGCTGAAGACCTTGAATTTTCCTTGTGAGGAAACTTTATGGTCTCTCCATTTGCTGCTTGTGCTTGGAAAGGTACATACCAAAGGAGGTGGTGTACTCAGTTATTGGGCTGATGAGGGAAGTGTACAGAGAGGTTATAACTTCTTTTTTTCTGGAAGCAATGCCCTTACTTATGAGATGAGCAATACAGAATTCCCTTCTTACCACTGTGGAGACACTGTAATGAAATGTAAGGTTGCTTTCAACCTGTGTGCTCAGGTCTCTCACCATGTACTTAGGGTGTTTGCTATTGATGTGGTAGTTAGCAGGAACATCACACTTACTGAAAAGGATGAAAATACATTTTTTTTGCATTGAGTTTAAGGCCATGACTTTAGCACCAATCATCCATTTGTGTAAGACCCTCTTGTAAGAAGTGATATCATATGGAGATAATATAACCACTCCCAATTTGCAGTCATCTGCCCCTGGCAGGAGCCTACCTGATCCTCCACACTCCCAATTCCCCAGTCTTGCCTGTACTGGAATATTGGATTCCCTAGATTAATTCCCTCAGTCAAACTGTTTATTCTTTTCTTGCTTGAGCTAGGCTTCTGCATCTCTTTTAAATAAGTATATACTAAGCTCTATTTTAACTATCTTCTCTATTATCTTCCCTTGTGATATGTCTTATACTAACACTGCTCTATCTCTCTCTCTCTCTCTCTCTATTCTACATCTCTCTTATCTAATACCACACTCTATCATTTCCTCTCTTTTATCTTATACCACACTGTATTCTTTTTTGTAAATGTATTCTACTGTTGCAAGTTGTTTTTCTGTATTCATATATAATTGTTTGTAAATCATTTCTATTTTTGTTCTGTATAACTATGGAGCTTTTCTCCTCGGGTCTCCACTGAAAATGGGCTATTGGCTCAGATGGACCAACCCGGTTAAAAATGTCAAATAAATAAATAAAATCAGCAAACTTTGTCACACACAGGCCTTTAGTTTTAGCGTGTACTTCAGAGAAATAGATTCCAAACAGTAGATGTCCCAGGACTGATCCCTGTGGGACACCACTGGTTACATGTTTGCTGTTGGAGGTGGATTCCCCTATTTTGACTATATGGGTTCTATCAGTGAGCCAGTTAATGACCCATCTAATGACATAAGGGTTGATACCTAGCTGGGTGACTTTATCAATGATTCCTGAGTGGGGGAAAGTGTCAAAAGCCTTGGCTAAGTCACGTAGGCTGTATGCACAAATTCCTCTCATCCAGGGCCTTGTTAACTTTCTCAAATAAGTCCACTGGGTTTAAAAGGCATGATCTCCCTTTAACAATTCCAAACTGAGTAGGGTCAAGTGTTTGGAGATTACATATATTTTTGTTTATAAAGTCCATGATGATTTGCTCCACAGCCTTGCAGATAAGGTAGCCAGGTTATAGGTCTATAGTTCCCAGGGTCAGTGGAAGAACCACCTTTGGGCAAGGGGATAACAGTGACCATCTTCCATTCAGCTGGGATGAAGCCAGAGCTTAGACTATGATTGAAGAGAGTATTCAGTGGTATAGGTAATTTTTGTTTGAGCCCATGTAGGGCGCAACCTGGGATGTTATCATGTCACATAAATGCTATGTTTTTGCTCTTAAAGAGGGCATTTATGACCTGCTCTTTAGAGATACAAGGTAGAGGACAGGTGGTAGGGACATTATGGGGTACGTGTGGCAGGGACAGGAAGGTGAAGATTAGCTATGTCCACAGGCTCAGCACATGTAATATCATTAACTACCAGTTCTGCACAAATATGGGCCTTTCCTTTAGGTTACAGATGTAACTAAAGAACACCTTGTGGTTGTCCTTAATTGGGGAAGCTAATTTGGACTTATAGTTTGTTTTGGAGGCCTTCACAAGAAGTCTTATTTGCTTCACAAAACAAAAATAAAGGCAAAAAGTCCAACATGATTGCAGGAACTCCAACAAACTTTTCTTTGATTAAAAGCTACATAAAAAAGTTGTGTTTGCTTGTTTAAGCTGAGGTGGAAGTGTTTTCAGTTTAGGGCTTACTCCCTCTTACTCTCAGCAATTTTTTCCTCTTATTGTAAAGCCTGTTAATGGTGGTTGTCCACCAGGCAGGTTTGCTCTCCTTCGAGGAGCTTGCTTTGATCCTATCAGGTATGGCTGAGTCAATGCAGTTATACAGGTGTTTGTATAAAGTACTGGTGTAGAACTTGGCATAGTTGCCAGTTCCATCTGAGGGGGAGGTGCAGTAAAGCTACTTATACCATCCCGTAAGAGGTTATAATCTGCTTTGGAGAAGTTTTTTAGTTTAGTTGCTGCTAGAGGGAAGGTCAGGTATGATAGTTACTTCGAATGAAACTGATTTGTGGTCAGATCTCACTAGGGTAGACCTCACAGTCAGGGTGTTACAGTGGTCCCCCATAGTGGTAAGCACCAGATCCAAGATGTTGGCACCCCTTGTGAGAGTGTCAACCAGCTGGTCTAGTACATTTGACTTAACAAAGTCGAGGAACCTTTGGGCAAGTGAGTTAGAGCATGAAAAATTTACCCAGTCATTGGATGGGTAGTTAAAGTCATCCAAAACCAGGGTGTTCAGATGTATCTTGATAGACTTAAGTAGATATAATAGCCATTTATTAACTAAATACACACACTCTCTTTTCAGGGGCGATCAGGGAGTAATGTTGGGTTAAGTGACTTGCTCAAGGTCAACACAGTAGGCAAATGAGGGCTGAGGGAATCAGACCCTGGACCACAGGAACTTCAGCTCACAGCCTTAACTTTCTGTGCCACATGCTAGACATACTGGACTTCTACAATTGGTTTGTACTACAGACTAATGCATGGATGCTTGCTTTTACATTTGGGATATGGATGCTCAAATTGATGCAACTCTATACAAGACAAAAAAAGCTATCTAACTTTTAAAGCTACAATAACACTTTTCTTCCGCTGCATACATACCACTTGCTCCCTTCAGTCTCTCCAATCGAGTAACATGAGCCTGCCTATTGAACTCATGTTCAGTGGGAGCTGGGGAAAGAACAGAAAAGAACAGAAGAGCATTATGCATACCAGTCTTTTCTTTATTTAGCTTTCTAAGTCTGACAAGTACTCTCTTATTGTCATACTTACCAATGGTTGAGAGAATCCCTTATCACCAGTGTAGGTCATTACAATTATGCCTACACTGCTATCTAGTGTGTGGGACACCAGTGGCACTGGCTACAGCCTGAACCACACTATTCCACGCCTCAGACTTGTACTGGGAGCCAGAACAGTCCCCTACAGAAGCCTTTGGCTGTGGCGCTTTACAAGCAGTCCAATAAATATCTTGGATCATGGACACTGCAACTCTGTGCCCTATGATTGGCATCTTCCTCTCTAATTCCAGCCATGTATACCATACGAGCAAGAGCAATGGGAACTTATACTTTCCTGCCAATTCCAGTTATTGGATTTACGGGTAGTCTGAAAACCCGAGCAATGATGCCAACCACTTTTGTTGGATGTTAAGCAGAGAACAGCACTGCAAAGTAGGGAGAAATTAAATAATTTAAACTGGAAGGTTAATTTGACACCTGGCTTTAGCTTGAAGGGTGTCTACTGGAAGGTAACTGTTATATGACTTAAGTTTGTAGACACGCACTGGGGGCATAAATGTAATGACCTGACTCATTTGTTTTTGGCTTTCCACACTGAGGAGAATCGATTTTTTACGCTGTGGGATTCAAAGCTAAGCATAAAGGACAAACCAGTTTCTTCTACAGCATTGATTTTCCATCTTTGCCACAGAAGAAGTGCTGCTCAGGCATAGTCTGGCATCATACATAAATACAGGTGACAGTTTGAGCTGTTACATATGTATGTGTGCGACCTGACAAGGTTATTGGATATTGATCCGGTTGTGTATGTGTCTTATGTAATTGTGAAGCCCATGCAAGTCCAGAGAGCAGAATTATACTTACAGAATACAATAGACAGCATACCCTCAGTCTTTTACTTCGGAAAACACATTATATTTCATATCACCGCCACTATCTAAAGTATTAAAAATGTGAGTGAATATAATGGAAGTGGAACGACAGTAAAAATGTATGGAATATCCTATATTTGAATCCAAGACCATGTGTATGGCAGTGCTACACTTACGCCTGTTGCCACAAGACTATTGAAATAACACTTGTCTATTTTTTAGTTCATTGCTATAAACTGTACTGTCACAACAGTAAAAATAGTTTGCATTCCCTGTACTAGAACCCAGGACTATCTGTACTTCAGCCTGACACTTACCTGCTGCCACTGGACTATTTACATGATATTGCCATAATTTCCTACTCATTCTTAAGTTCTATGTGTTAACCTCTGGGCAATGCCACGTAGTGTGCGTGCATGGTATCCAACCAAATTAATTGAATGTTTCCATTTTCAGTTATTGGCTGTCTGAGTCCTGTCTGCAGGTGCTTGGGAACCTTGCCAACTGCTGAGCAACACCGCACAATGCCACTAAGTACAGTTTTGTGATGAAAAGCAAAAATTGCAACAATGTATTGTTTTTGACCTTTGCCCATTTACAGATGCCCTGTTTACAAGTGTTCTGCAGGTGTTCTATCTGCTTCTTTGGTGACCCACTAGTCCAGTTTGTGCACTGCTAAGCATCACATAAACGAGATAAGCTCAGCCAAACCTGACATTAATTTTTCTCCATTTCCCTTGCTTGTGCTAAGCCACGCAATGTGCAAACACTGGCATTAAAAAGAAAAAAAATAAATAAAAGGGAAAAGTATTAAAATGGAAAAAGAAATCTATGCAATTAGTACTACAAAATGGTTGTTAGTATGTGCAACATATTTCTACATAGGTATGGATTTGAAATATTTCTCTCACTCCAATGAACCTTCAGAACACAGTAAGGGTGCCTTATCCCTCTTTGCCATACAAATTCCTTTGCTGCAAGGAACTGAAATCATTCTGCATACAACCAACTGCAACATCATGTACAGTAATATGAAGTGTTATGTGTACATTTATTATTTTTAGATGTAGTGTACTAACTGATCACACAACCAGTTATGAGTATTGCTTGCAAATATGCAGCTCTGTCTTACTTCTCTGTGATTGTTGCTTATTCTTCTATATGGAATTTGCAGGGAAAACCAGCACTGAATCTACATAGCTTGTTGAATAGCTCCTTCATCTTGGATTGGTTGATTAGCATACAACTCAGCTATTCATGCTGTAATTTGCATGCCACAGTGTTTACCTTGTTTGCGTGGCTGTGTGTAGCTTTACACACTATGTAGAGCCACTTACTGAACCCAAAACACTGTGCTACCATTTGGGCATTGCAGTGCAACATGCACATGGTTGAAGCTGACCATGTAAGCTTTGTTGACTCTGGCTGACTGTCTTTCTTACAGTAGCTGACAGACTGAAGAACAATTCATAATGTGATTAGCAAATACAAATAGGAGTTTGAGCTTTCACTGAAAGGGACTACTGAGAAAAAAAGAATGAGAAAAAGAGTTTCTCAAGGGGAGACAGACCAAGAACTTTTAATATGCATTTCACATGATCATAAAAGTATGTAGATTTTAACCCTGTGCGTGTGTTTCATGTGAAGATAAAGGCATTTTAAAATGTTTAAAGTTTTCAAAATATGTCCATAAAAAGTAGATGGTATAATAATTTTAAATTTAGACTTGCAGTAATAAAGATAATTTCTTTTAATATTTCTTTACTGTATGCAAATGTTTTTCATTCCTTTGGAAGGAATATCTTTATATCTATAAGTTGAATTTTTTGAAAGTTTAGTACATTGCTATTGCCAATTGCCAAAACTGTGAACCTGCATTTAGTTTTTATTCATATTTAACACGACCGCAAGCCACAAGTATTTCTTTTTAGGGGCAACCCAAAAGCACTGCATCATTAAGTGACTTCCTTTTTTCAAAACAGGTTTATTGTTTTAACATACAAGAGAAATATCATAACAATTTTATACAAGTAATTAAAAATAGATATGATTATAACATTCAACAAAACAACTAAAGTATTTACAAAGACATCCACTACAATCAGATCAATTAATTAAACTAAAATACCATGCTATTGAAATTAGGATTTTTTTAACAAATTTTGTAAATTATCCCATACAATATAATAAGATGTTTTTCTAGTTGTTCTTGACCTAATTGTGTTTATTTCCATATGGCACACTATATTCATAACATTTTTAAATTCATTGAACAAAGGTGGTGTATCTGAAATCCAATTTCTGGTTATTATTTTCCTAGCCACTGCTAGAATAGACCATAACAAGGGAAGCTTAACCTTTTAACACTTTGAGGTACAGGTGTGTTGAATAATATAAGAGATTTAGAAATAATGAAATTATCTGTAAAAGAGCCTGCAAAAATTCATTAACTGACTTCCAGTATTCTTTCAATTTTATACAGTCATAAAACATATGAGCCCAGTCAGCATTAATTTCTACATTACATCTCTTACATAGATTATCTTTATTATTTATTTTATTCATCATCAAAGGTGTATAAAAAGATCTATGTAAAATTTCCATGTATAAAGTCTCCAGACAATGAAAGACGTAGTTCTATAGGCAGATTCCAATATATATTGTTTATCTTGTTGATTTGGTGGGTCCCCATTAATAGAAGTGAAATAATTCCAGTATGTATCTACACTGTAAAAGTTTCTTGTCTGATAATTTTATGTATGTATGAAAGTTTACCTTTATCAGAAACTTTATGTTGTAAATTTAATATCAAGTAATCAATCAGTGTTGGAATAGATTCTTTAACTGTTATAGACATTAGATCTATTCTATCAATGAGATGTTGTCTAAAGGTCTGAACCTCTAACCAGCAAGTTTCTCTTAGATCAAATTCTTGTTTTAAGAAATCTAGATTTTTAACTTTATTATCAGATATCAACTGATACCAGTACTTTAGATCATTATCTATAGCTAAATGAATTCCTTCAGAAGTAGATGACAAAAGCATACCCTGAGTATACATTATAGGGAATATAATAAAATTCCATTCCCTATACTTAGGGTGCATGAATATAAAGTTACGATAGCTAATAATAATATTTAATGGGTAACAAACCATATATTTAGGTGTAATAGGTGAAGTACAAAATTCCTTTAGTAACCATAACATGGAGTTATTTACAATCATATTTTTATGTGTTAAGGAGATTTTCATGAAGTGCATACTAATTAGCTCCCAATAATCTTTCCATTTTGCGACATATGACTGATCTATTAATAAAGTAATAACTTTTACAATAGAAGAGATAGTATATAAATTAAAGTCTGGAAAAGAAATACCCCTTGAGACCAGCTATTAGTATGTTTCTTTAATGCAATCCTAGGTCTATTAGGTGCCCATAGGAAATTTAACATTAGTGTATTCAGTTTCTTGATAATTATTTTTGTAGGTGGAAGTATTATTGATTGTATTAAGTATAAAATCTTGGGGAATAGTATCATTTTAATAATTGTAAGTCTCTCCTCCATAGTAAAAAACATATTATTCCAGGTATTAAAAAGATTTTGTATATTAAGAAAACGGGTATTATAATTATTATATATAATAGATTTAATATCTTTAGATAGTATTATACCTAAATAAGTTATCTGACCTGAATTGGGTACATATTAGGTAAAATCACTAATGAGAATATTTTTTCGTGTATATATAGGTAGTATTTTAGTTTTTTCTTCATTGAATATTAAACCAGAAATACTTTTAAAATTCATCATTTTATCAAATAGAGACTGCATAGAAGAATTAGATCCTGCTGATGTAATTAGAACATCATCTGCAAAAAGTTGAATTTTGGATGTTGTATTTTCATCTATTTCAAAACCCTCTATGTCAGTACTGTTTCTGATCAAATTAGCCCAAGGCTCCATTACTAAAGTGAATAATAGTGGAGAAAGTGGACATCCTTGTTTTGTACCTTTAAGAATGGGTATTTTTGTGAAACATATGTTCCTACCTTAATATAAGCCAACGTTCCTTTGTATAAATGCTCAATTAGATTTACAAATGCATCTGAGAAGTTTGTGCACTTCAGTAAGGTAAACAGATAGTCCCAACTTACTGAATCAAATGCTGAACTTATATCAAGACTAATAAGTGTTAAATCTTTCTTTTCCTATTTGCAAAATCAATTAATGTTAAAGTTCTTCTTATATTATCAAAAGTATTTCTATTTACAATGAAGCCTGTCTGATCTATATCTATAATGCCGGGAATGGTTGTCTTCAATCTATCAGCAAAAATACTCATAAACATTTTATAATCAACATTAAGTAATGAGATGGGCCGATATGAAGTACATCTAGTTGGATCTTTATTAGGTTTTAAAATTGGCGAAATAAATGTATATTGCCAAGATGAGGGGGTTATTAACTCAGTTTGGGCCAAAATAAAAACCTTATGTATTAATGAATATGTACTTTTAGAAAGGATTTTATATATCTCTGGTATAACACCATCATTACCCGGTGCTTTGTTTGATTTAAGCTTATTTATTTGTGTAATAACCTCTGTATATGAAATACTTTTGTCCAATAGTTTAATCTGTTGTTTATTGCTTTTTATTCATGTTTGTGGTTATAAACTCCTTTATTTTATCTTTAGGTTCCATGTTAATGTTATTATTGTTAATATTGTGAAAGTGATTTCTAAATTCATCTAGTATTTCTGGTAGACTAGAAACATTCTTCTTTTCCTTAGAGAAAAGATTTCTTTGATATGGTTTTGTTTATTCAACCTTTTTGTTTTATTTTTAAGTCTATGTAAGTATTTGGGGCTTATTGAGTAAGACAAAACTTGTATTTCTCTAGAGTTATTTTAACTTTATGAGTTAAAATTTCTTTGTATTTCTCATTTAGTTTGTTTATTTCTTCAATGACTTTCTTATCCATAATATTTTCTTTATTATTATGTTTATAAGAGTCTAATTTACTTTGAATATCTAACAATTCCTTATCCCAAGATTTCCTTTTATTATTATACCATCTGATACTTTGTCCATATAGATATGATTTTAAGGCATCCCAAACATAGACAATGGAGACTTCAGGAGTATTATTTATGTCTAGAAAATGTTGTACTTCTGAAAGTATATATTCTTTATAGTCTTTAGTTGAGTTAAGTATGCTGGTATCCTTTTGATCTGAACATTAAGAGTATTTTTATCATGAATTCAAAAACAATTGAATTATGATCAGATATAGGACATGAAATGATTTTGGAATTAATTAAATCTGTTACCATCTGGTTAGAAATAAAGACCCTATCTATTTTTGAATAAGTTTTGTATCTGTTAGAAAAAAGGTGTATGGTAATGATTTTGAATCTATCTGATTATTAATATCATTCAAATGATAAGAATTAGCAAAATCATTTAAATGTTTTGCATTAGATGTAATTCTTCTTTTCCTATAGTGGTAGTATCACTTTCATGTAGTATACAATTAAAGTCACCAGCTAAAATAATATCTCCTATAGAGAATGATATGATCTTATGAAGATGATGTTTCACTGTATTAATACCAATTCCAGGCATCCAATATACATTAATTAAAGTGTAAGTCTTCCCATTAATTTGTATTGTAACCATACAAAACATTCCTTTGTCATCCTGATAAGACTTAATGGTTTTAGGAATGGGCATACTTTTATTCCATAAAATAGCCACTCCTCTTTTTTTCTGAGTGTGCTCTGAACTAACCAATACTGTATATTTGTTTGTGGCTAGTTTATGAATATCTTTTTTCAAGAGATGGGTTTCTTGCAGGAAGACTAAGTTGGCCTTATGTAAATTAATGTATCTTATTAGGCTTGCCCTTTTACACGAATTATTCAATCCATTAATGTTTAAAGAAATTCATTTTAAAGATGTCATTTGGCATTTTTAAAACTTAAGAATCTTATGATCAAAATAACAAATAACAACATAAGTAATGTTACATCTCCTTCTTTAGGTGTACCTTTAAATATAGCTGTATTTATTGAATCTCTTATGGGATTTTGTATAGGATTCAATTTTGTTTGTAGTGACAATGAGTGTACAAAATATATTGTGGATGTCAAAACTATATACATATAACAATGAACAAGTGAAAATAATGTAAGGATTAAACCTTGCATCCAGCCTGAGTTAAAACTCCAACTTAGAGTAGTATTTACCACTCAAGTTAACCCCCTACCCTAAGCAGCAGTACCTCAGCTACCACCTTATCAATTTAATACTGGTCATATTTAACTTAAATTAACAGCTTTCAATTCCATTATCTAGCAAGACAAGACTACACATTTGATAAAACAGCATCATATAAACTAAAATAAACTTTTTTTATAAAAACTATTCATACTACTATATACATCTATGTAATATAATACACTTGTATTCAAATAGCATTTAAATAAACTTGATATTAGGAACCAAGAGGAGAGAGAGAAATAAAAGACGTGAAAGAGGGAGAGAGAGTGAAAGAAAGAGAGAAAGAAAAAAAAAAAGGAAGGCATATTTACATATTAATTTATTCAAAGTATGTAAAAATAAGTTCTAACATTCATTTAAATCAAAAACTTTGGCTAATATGGTTCAGACATTACATATATTAAGATGCATCTATTTTCTGTCATGTAAATGCAGTCAACAGCTTCCAAAAAAAAAACCTTGAATTGCTTGTATATGAGCATTTTACTCATACTCATTATTGTCAATAGAATAAAATATTATATTTATAGAAATTGTTATAAATCATACTGCATAGTTATGTAAATTCTCAGAAACACTTGCATTATTGTAAAAAAAAAAACATCTGTATTTTGTATGTCTATACTACTGCTTTAAAATATATCACATGACAATTTCTTCCAGTATAGAGTTATAAAGTTATTTATGCTTGTCAATCAGATGAATTAAATGAGTTATAATAATGTATATGTTTGGAACATAAGTTTTTAACACAGATTAGTATGCTGCAGTCAAGTAGATTTTCAAAAACACTTGAAAAAATGTTTCATTTTCTATGCCTTCTAAAATAAGACATCTACTTACCACAAGAAACTGCATCATTTAAAATCATTATAACTGACATATTTTATGAATTATAACATCGATATTTAAGTAATTATATAAAATAACTCACATTTAAATGTCAAAGAGTTCATTTTCCTTCACATAGTCGCATTTGCTTCAGTTCTACTTCCTGGTAGAGTGTTCTTCCTGAATCTGTGATGTGTCAGTGTGATATCTGGGTCAAAGGTCAGATTGACTGCTTTCAGCTTCTCTGTGAGAATTCTGAGAGTTGAAGCTTTTGAAACAGCTCAAGGACACTGTTCATGAGGTAGCCCACATCCCAGATTGTCTCCCTTAACATTTTGGTGGGAAACTTGTTAAAAACTAGTGACAAACATTCATTTAGCAGTGTAAATGCATCTAAACATGACAAAACCTTTGCAATGTATTTTACAGGTTATTACAGCCTCTATGTAAGTGAAATTAAGCCCAAAGTTATTAATAAGTAATAAAACACAATATTTTTGTCCCAACTCAATTTTTATGCAAATCTTATTATTTACTGTGTCTATATGATCAAAAGCATTTCTATATATTAATATGAGAAAAAAAATAAAGAGAAAGAATAAAGAAAAGAAAAAGAGAGTAGAAAATAAAAGAGTGTAAAGCAGAAATAAAAAAAAATGTAAGAGACAGCTATAAGAAGTATATACAATGGAATATTACTTACTGTTTATGCTACCCACTGATATCACTCTAATCTCCTCCTTACCACTCTTCAAACAAAGAATCAAACTGTACTTCCAAAACCACTGGCTATGTTCCTGCAGGACTCCTGACTAACCTTCTACACTCTCCCCACTCTACTATAACTATATACTATGCTTACTAGCTATACACACTATTTCATTTTCTTGCCCTGTTGCTCTACTTTTAAGCTCTGCCTCACTCCTCCTTTTCTCTCCCCTGCACTCTTTTCCATCTTCCTACTTCATCTCCTTACTAGACTACTGTTTCTCACTCTTTCCCCCTCTTGTATTACTACATTAATCCCTTTAAATCTCCTGCTTTACCTCTTTCTCTTTGACAGATTATTGAAAACTAATTGCTAATCTTTAGATGATTTAATGTTATGCTACTACTGACCTAGTATAAAAACTGTAAGTGCCTTAGGTATTTGTTGTTCTTATTACCAAATGTACATTCGTATTTACTTAAATTTTTTTTATATGTCTCTTAATGTTGATTAATGTGTGGAGCTTTTCTCCCCGGGCCTCTACTGAAAATGGACATATATCCAGCTAGACTAGCCTGGTTAACAAATGTAAAATAAAATGTAAAATAAAAATAAATAAATAAAGTTTATATTAATAGAGTTAAAAATAAAACATATTATTTACTATTGTTTAGTTCTAATTATTATTAGTTAAAGCATGACAGATTATTTACAAACAAGCATACGCAGTATAATCAAGAAAGTATAATTAGGAATAGCATTTGAAGTCATCAAAAATTTTAGGACCATCAGGAAGGAAGATTTTTAGCTTGGCAGGAAACAGAAGGTATGTTTTAAACTGTGCTTTTTTATGCTCCCTTATTAGTGGCAGAAAAACTTTTCTTTTAGCTATTACCAAGGAAGAATAGTCATTGTCAAAACGCACAGTTGTCTCATTAATCTTAACAGGAGCTTTAGCCCAAGCAGATTTAAGAACCATCTCTTTATCAAAAGATGATAGAAATCTAACTATAACTGATCTAGGATAGTTTTTGTTAGAGTTAGTATTAGCTATAGATCTATGTGCTCTTCGATACCAATAGACAATGCTTCTGGTAAGTCTAAAGTTTTAGGGAGCCATGTTGTTAAAAAAGAAATAATATTGTTACCTTCAATATTTTCTGGCAGTCCAAAAATCCTAATGTTATTGCGCCTAGATCTATTTTCCAAGTCATCCAGCTTTGTTTGTAAATGTGTATTTTGTTTCAGCAGAAACTCAATGTTGATTTCCTCTTCTTGGATTCTATTTTCCATGTCATTCACAGCTTCTTCTATGCCTGTCATCTGGATCTTCTGTTGTTACAGGTCTATATGTAACAAGTCTATTTGTTTTGTAGTTTTTTCTATGAAGGTATCAATTTTAGTATCCATTTTATCCATCTTAGCAGTAAGTTGCTGGATTATAGTTATCAGAGACTGAAGTTCTTTCTTGATGCTGGAGTCTTGAGAATTTGTCTTACTGGAACTCATTTCAGGCTGATAAACTGACAGAAAAATTTCCAGTGTGATTTCTGACAGGAATATTGTTAAAATGTCCTTTCTTTTTTAGATATAGTTCAAGAACTATATAAAACAAACATATTTAGAAAGAAAATTACTTCAAAAATTAATTTTTTAAGTAATTAATTCCTGTCAGTGTAATGAAATTGGTGGAGCTGAAGAAAAATTATTAAGTGACTTCCTGAGAATTACACAGTATAGAACTGCATAGTGAATCAAACCCAGGACTATAAATAAATCTTGATAGCAGACCATAGCCTTACCGATCTTTTTTGTAGCTCTAGTCTTGGCAAATCTGGCAAGCATTTATTTTTTTACTTAAATAATTTTAAATGCTGAGGGAATTGATTTCAGCATACTGCATATGGGCCCCTCTCCTATGAATGTTTGCACTGTCATTGCAAAATAAATCATGAAAGGTTATTTCACACACCAAGAGCAAACATTTTCGCACAATAATTTCAAAATTATTTTTCGCTGTGGGATGTTGTAATAAGAATGTTATAATTTATCAAGGAGGAAAATAAAATAAACATAATGAACATTTTTGGAAAAATACTTAACTGTCAAACTTTCATACATAATGTAATGTCATGAACTCAGTGCTCATAACTTTAGCAATTTTATGATATTTTGATGAAACCCTTGAAAATATTCATTTATTTAGATAACTTCATGGATGCAATTGTAGTTTAATATCCACACACAAATGTGTTTTTCAGTATGTCAAAAGCATCATAACTCTTGTAGGAGGTACGTACAGTATTAAAATACAATACGATATAGATTCTGTTAGCTAAACTATTTCATCTAAATGTTAATGTATATATAATATACAGAACCATTTTATAAATGCAGAGTAAACCCTATGGGTATACAATGTACAGGTATTATGACAGCCCCACAACTTGAATGGGACACGTGCCTCACAACACCCCTAGGAATGTGATACTGCATGTACAATACATACTCCTTCATGGCTTTTTCCTTACTTATGCACTTTTAGTACTGCCTAATCCTGAAAGTACAGTCCTAAAGACAGAGCTGCTACCATTGCATTAATTTCTGATATCATCCGCACCAAAGGCTCGCTGGCTTTTCAGCACGAAAAAAGCATATCACTTGTTCTTAATTATGATGCAAACATATGCACTGTTCTTTCATTAAAGGATGTAAAAGAAATTTTAGATGATGTGTAAATGGATGAGGTGTTAAAGAACTGGTAAATGGATGGCATTTTAGAGGACTTGTAACGAATGGGATCATCTGCTTTATGCCATGACGGGTTTAAATGCAAGGCAATGTTTTTGTGTAGAAGTGATTTCAAAGCCTTAATCAGAAGTTTTTTGGTACTTAACTTAGTTGGCCTTGAAATAAAATAGGTGTGTACCACCTACACACTGATGGTACTATTTCAGAATGGTGGGATGTTAATTGTGGCCTTCACAGGATATCACTGTGCATACAAATATTATCTAGATCTTTGTATAACGCATTACCGACACATCAGGTCCACAGACCACTGAAGAGGAAGCAATGACCAAATCATGCCCAGTACTTAAAAATGATCTCTGGAAGATGAACAATTCTGTATGAATATCTGCATGATTATCCCAAGGCAGGCAATCCTCCATAAATGCAAAACTGCTTCTGCCTATGAATCAAACTGCTTGTGCTGCAAAGTAAAAATCCCTCACTAAGTACAGCCAAAGTACACATACAATGTAAGGACACATCACATGTACCTCCTGAACTTCTTGTTATGGGTGAAGTGACAGAGACAAGGCAGTCTAATTCTGTCACTTGTATGACTTAGTTGTTCTTTTTTAAGGGAGGAAATGTTACTGCAAATAACTCATGTTCTGAGAGAGACAGAATCATGGTGGCAAGTTTTTCACATGAAAGGCAGACAATATATAACATAAGCAAGGAACTCCACCATTCTGATGGAGGCAACTAAAAGAATGATGTGCTTCGTATTCATTGAAGCTGCGTACTCTGGAGAAAAGGTGTCAATTCTTTGCAATAAACAGCATAGTACAGGTAAGGAATTCAGATTTTTACATAAAATGTTAATGGATCTGGATTTTTAAAGATTGATTCCATTTGTTATGAGGTGGGTTTCAGCCATCACATAAGACTTCATAAAATGAGCATTAACTACTTTTTCTTAACCATATAACCACACATTGATTACATTTATATGACATATGGCATATGTCATAATTTATAACAAGTAGTGTTTAATTTTTGTATGCATTATTATGTCTAGCAAAAATGCATTCATACTCAGTTTATGAACAAGAGCTTGGCAGGCTTTGTTCTTCAGGAGGAATATGCTGGGTGAATGTACAAATGTGATGTGAGCAATACTAGGTCCTTATATAATGCTGCATATGTGCACCTAGACTATTAGTAAATGCTTCAGAGAAAGTACACTGAAGTATCATTCTGTGACATGCTGCTCAGATACAGTTGTGGATTTGAGCATGCAAATACCACAGATGTCCCAGGAAGTAATGAACAATATTAATACAAGTAGAGTGAGAATCTGCCTACGCTGAAAGATTACCTTGGCAAATGCAAATAGGACCCAGAAAAACCCTGGGTGAGAAAAACAGCATTTCTTTTTCTGCTGCATAACTGTTAATGGCATTTGAATTAAGTTGTTTTGTATATCTAGTACAAAAGTATAATAGCAAATATATATATATATATATATATCTTATTTATTTTACATTTGTGGACCGGGAAAGTCCGACTGGGTATATGCTCATTTTCAGCGGAGGCCCGGGGAGAAAAACTCCATATATTCAGACATATGAGATTTACATAATATAAGAGTACAATCTAGCATATCAGATGAAAAAAGAAACAGTATAATTATAGTAAAGACACAGTTCAACAGGAGAAATGACCTGTATGTCAGAGTAAAATATCACAAGGAAGGCTCCATATATTCAGACAAGCAAAATTTCACATAATATAAGAGTATAATCTAGCATTTCAGAGGAAAAAAAAAACAGTGTATTTATAGCAAAGACACAGTCTGACAGGTAATGACATATGTCAGAGTATAATAACAATATAAGGTGCAAGACATTTTCCTAGTAGTATTAATTTCTCACATAGAGAAAAGAGTAAACATTGTACTGCAATCATCTGCTAGTTAAAGGATATGAAATAGTAATGAAATACTGATTACCTGTTGACAGCTAATAGTAGAGCTGGCAGCTAATTAGTGGTACAGGAGAAAGGGGGGGTTAGTTGGGGTATGGACAAGGACATAGCCAGTGAGATTTTAGATGTGCTTTAAGAGCATTTTTGAAGAGACTGCTGGAAGGGAGGGTAGTTATGGCAGTGGGAAGTGAGTTCCAAATTTTGGATATGGAGTAGGAGAATATATGGATCTACTTTCATTCACTAAAAACACATTTCACTGAATTTCATTTGACCAACACCTAATCGCTGAAAGCTCAAATCACTGAAAACTCATTTCACCGAATCATATTTCACTGACTGTAACTACTGTTGGGCATATAAAATGTATATGCCCTTTTCCCCATTGTAGTGTGATCCTGGAGTTAGTATATATAGTTGGAGTTGAGGGTGGGGGGCACAGCCCCCCACCTAATTTGCTTTTATGTTTTTGAATCTCATTTCACTGAAAGCTAACAATATAAAACCAAACTTTTTTTTGAGGCTTTACTGCTTGTGCTTGAGTGATTTAGATCTATGAAATGGCATTGCTCAGAAGAAGGCATTAGAAAAGACATTGCTGTGATATTCTATTGTTGAATAAATATGTCAAGGATGGACCAGGCATCATAAATACAATCTTTAAACAAAACAAGTATTAGATGACTAGAGACTTCCATGATTTAGGAACTGGCCTCTCTGGTATGTCATAGTTAGACCTCATAATGAAAACATGTTTACATCATGGGGGCTATGTCATCAGCTAATAACTCTAGGGTAGGCCAGCAAATCCTCAAAACTATCATGAAAATTCAATACATTCAGGAATACTGCAGAAGGACAAAATCAGTGCACAAGAAATTAAACAGAATGTCCGATAAAGATTCATTGGTTCAAGATAATTTCTAATCAAATTCCCAAGCATGGCTCTCTATTAACTTTGCAGGTGACAACAATGAAACAATCAAAAATGTCTCCAGGCAACCAAAGAAAACATCTTTATTAAAAAAAATATAATTCAGATACAAGCTTTATCTGCTTTGGTGCACTATATAAGCAAGCTGATAGCACTGAAAATTACTGGACAATCACTCCTCATTCTGTATTGAACCTTTTCTTAATGTCACCAGTCTTAATTAGGGCTTAGTGTAAATGATACTGCAATTTAAGACTTGACTCAACATGAAAAATATCATGCTGTACTGGTAAACTTGACAAGTGTAGTTGTTTGTTAGGTACGATGTCCATTTGTGGTCCAAGATGTTTTGGTCTTGTGCTTCTATAATCCCAAGGTAGCCACACATTACTAAATGGAAATCACAACATTTATGCTACATCGGTGGATGGATAGATGGATGGGACATTATAAGCTGTGACTGATGGCATTATCGAATGTGCCCATCAACACCCTCTGACTTTACTTATGAACCCTTTATCATCACTAAATTCAAATTGCCATCAAGTAGAGCAAAATGAAGCTGTCTGACAAGACAGCTAAATTATTTAAGGATGAGGATGAAGAAGCAGTATTGACGTTTCATTGACAGACTCACCAAGTGTCAGACAAGGAGATTCCAACTGATGTGATGAATACCATCGTTGTTACCATCTTTAACAAGGGAGAAAGTTTAGGGTCTGGATATTGTCGGGGCTACACCTTGCTCTATTCTACATGGAAAATTTCTATCCATCTTCTCCAGAATGATTTCCATTTCAATGTCAACAAAGTCCTGCTATACTTTCAGAGCAACTTCAGGTCAGTGTCCAAGACAATAGGTGTTAGATTCTTTGTCAGACATATCCAATGAAAATGTCAGAAACAATACTTGCAGCAGTACATGGCTTTTTTCAATTGACAGAGACTTTTGACTGTTGATATGTGGTTGTTACCAAAAGAAATTAAAGTTCAGAAACTTCTTAAGATCTAGGTGACTGCCAGAAGTAACTTCATCGGTTCAAGTATAGACTCATTCAAATCCAAATTAGAATAAAGCAAGTTTATTTTATCATTACACCATTATTCATCAATTCCCTGTTAGTCTTCATTGTCCTCAATGAAGACTGCCTTCCAACCTGAATTGGGAAATAATACAGAACTTAGGAAAGATTTTTAAGTTATAGAATTTATACTCAGTTTCTAAAGTTTCTGAGATATCTAGCATTGATTTCCAGGAGTCTAAAACACTGCTCCAAGCTTACACACACATCAATGGAAGGAAAATGAGATCCCACGCAATGCCTTTATAGAAGCTTAAGTCTGGATCTCCCAGTTAATTTTATGAAGACCAAGGTGCCACATCAGCACTCAGTACCTTCCATGTCAACCTCTCCCACTGAACAACAGACACTGGAGACAGTCAAGCATTTCTCTTCTTTTGACAGTTGTCGCTCGTCCCTCTCTAACATAGCTGACAAGCAGGTGGGGTAGTTCGTTTACATGCTTTATTACATAGAACTACATCAGGATGGAGAGCAGCATCATAAAATATAAACAAACTGATTAACAGACAGACCTTACAGACATACATGCTTATATTTCAACAGCTTACTACAAAATGTCAGTCAGGCTCACACATGCTCAATATTTATGCACTTGTGTAAGCCCAGCTTATTGATCTACACAAGTCTTCAGTTTTTAACAGCTCAACTTAATAAATTAACATAAGACCCCATACAGAGTCAGGTTTAAGTGATGTTGGGAAACTAGTCACTTTCCACTACCCCTGGTCCCCCCCTGAATAAAAAATTCATATTAATATGATTATTTTTATCCATTATCCATGCAGAACTTGGATGATTTACCATTATGATCTGAAGAGCCTGGAGTTGTACCAGTCATGATGACTATCAAATCCTTTCCATGTACTAATTTTAGTTTGCTTCAGAGGCAATTATCAACAGCAATGAGCTTGTGATCATTAGATCTAAAAACAGCACTGTGCCTGCAGGTCTGACGTCTGACTTCTTAAACTCATTCTACCTTTTCAGCTCACTCCCAGGCAAAGATCCTAAGATGACCAAATAAAATGTCACAAAGACATACTGAAAGTGTATCGCAGGAAAAAAGATGTAATCACCATCAACTCAACTCAAACCACAAAATCTTTCATTAAGAGGTAGTTTTCATTGAAGAAAAATGCCTTGCCTTTAAAACAAAAAATAGATTAGCAAAGAGAAATAATCCCTGGCTGATGAGTAACATTCACACGGGGAAACATATACAGTTTTTCTGGGTGGATCTGTGGGTCTCAGACTTGATTACAGAGTCACTTCTTGAGCCATCAGTAAGTTGCATGCCATGGTGGATTTTCCTATTAATTCATTTGGCACATTTTGTACTCCCAATTCCCATCTGTGCAGTCCTCCTCCACCCTGGGAAAAGAAATTATGCTCAGTAGGACTGCACCAGTTAATCATTAAAAATAAATATTATAAACAGTATTTCTTCTGGTTCGTGTCTAGTTTGCCCATTCTGTGCTCTTGTTTCTTATGGGCACATTGCACCATCGACTTATTCTAGCATTCATTCCCAGGTTGTATTATTTGTCCACGTCTGTATACATCCTATTAAACCAACCCCACACTTTGAGTTTTCCCAGTTTCAGTCTCCTTTGCAGCCAGCATTTACACTTTCTTGCCTTCCTGCATGAATAGAGAAATGTTCTCAGCTTCCTTTCATGCTGCTACCATACTATTTTCTTCTTTTCTGATGTATCGGTGCTCACATCCAGTGAACTGCAGTACATCGTTACTGGTTACGAGCATGTCGGTGCTCACATCCAGTGAACCTGCAGTACATCGTTACTGGTTACGAGCATGTACCTACATGTAACGAGCATGTACCTACATGCAGCCCTAATTTCTATATCCACACAGTGTCTGAGCATACTCTTATTCAGTCTGTAATAAGTAAAGAAGAATTGTTATACATTCGTTAATGTTACGAGCTGATGTACCTTGGGGACAGTTACACAACAAATAGAGATGAGACTGGTTAATCTGTGGAACAGCTAGCTTCATTCATGGCAGCAAGAAAAATTAATAAGAAAATGAAGAAAAGGCATTGAAACACAGCAAGTGAGAAAATAAATTACTCTAACTACGCTGACAGAATCGGCAATTGTTTTAGCAGAATATACAACAAGAAAGGGGCTAAGATGTAACTGTTTATAATAACATGTCTGTCAGAACCATTTATTTCTGTGAAATGACTAAACCAGCATCATAGGGCATACAAGATTGACTTTCACAGGGCCTATAGTATCATTTCAAATAGTTGTGTGTGCAAACGGTTTTAAGGCTGTAATTGTGAAGTCAACTCTCAAGGGAACTTATTAAGGGTCAGCTACTGCAATATCAAAGGACTTATTAATGGTCAGCTATTGCAGCAAGCTACATGCAGTAAATGTATATATATATATATATATATATATATAATACACACACACACACACACACACACACACACACACACACACACATATATATATCTCAGGAATCGGTGTGTGTGTGTGTGCATGCCAATGTCAAAAATGGCTTTTTAAATGGTAAATTGTATTCAGAGAACTAATATATAATGTGTTTCATAAAAACATACAGTTGTAAGATTTTCATATAATAATACAAGAAAGTAAACTTAACAGGGATATACAGCAGTGCTAGCACTATAAAATGGAGCATTTTAATGCCAGAATGCAGGAAACAAAGTTGTCTTAATTAATGATGTAAAAACATACCTATGCAGTTTTCCACTATTACTGCATATGTTATATGCAGTGAATATAAAACATTTACACACCCCTGTTAAAATGAAAGGTTTTTGTGATATAAAAAATTTAGACTACAATAAATCATTTCAAAACCTTTCTCACCTTTAATGTGACCTATAACCTGCACAATTCAATTGAAAAACAAACAAATCTGTTAGGGGAAAAAATATAAAGCATGCAATATGCTGGTTGCATAAGTGTGCACACCCTTAAACTAATACTTTGTTGAAGCACCTTTTGGTCTAATTACAGCATTCAGTCTTCTTAGGTACATACCTGCCATCAATTAAGGAGACTCTGATGAACCCCAAATAAAGTTCAGCTGTCCGAGTAGGATTTTCCTGACATTTACTCAGTTGCCTGCTACAGCAAAAGCCATGGTTCGCAGAGAACTTAAAAAGCATCCAAGGGATCTCATTGTTGAAAGGTATCAGTCAGGAGAAGGGTACAAAAAAATTTCACAGCATTGGATATACCTTGGAACACAGTGAAGACAGTCATCAAAAAGTGGAGAAAATATGGGACAACAGTGATGTTGCAAAGAACTGGACGTCCCTCCAAAATTGATAAAAAGACAAGACAAAAACTTGTCAGGGAGGCTGCCAAGAGACCTACAGCAACACTGAAGGAGTTGCAGTAATTTCTGGCAAGTACTGGTTGTGTACTACATATGACAACAATCTCCCATATTCTCCATATGTCTGGACTATGGGGTAGGGTTGCAAGACAGAAGCCTTTTCTTACACAGAAAAACATCCAGGCCTGGATAAAATTTGCAAAACAATCCATCAAGTCTCCCAAATGTATGTGGGAAAATGTGTTATGGTCTGATGAGACCAAGGTTGAACTTTCTGGCCACAAAAATAGCTCTTCGCATCACCAAAAAAAAAAACACCATCCCCACGGTGAAGCATGGTGGTGGCAGTATCATGCTTTGGGGTTGCCACCAATACAAACAAATTGGCATACATGGGGGCGAAAGCCGCCCCATGGCAGTGCCCTGCAACTGTTGGCAAATGTCTCCATTGTATGCCAATTTAGTCATGGCTAAACTTGAAGATGACTTTATTTATAGACATGATTTTTTTAGATCAAGAGTTATTTTATATTTTAGATTTATTGATGATCTTATTTTTTATGTCAAGGAAGCCAAACAGAGGCCTTTGGGTTTGTTAATGACTTACAAGCTAATACTACGGGCTTAAGCTTTGATGGTATACAGCTTGGCCCACAAGTAAACTTTTTAGATATAAGCCTAGATGGATTTACTACTTGTCTCCATAGGAGATTTGAATATAGAAATGTATGTTTATATGGGAATAGTTGTCACCCCAAACATTTGGTCAAGGTACTGCCCTACAATGAATTCTTATGAATTCATAGGCTATGTAGCCTTGATATGAGCTTTTATTTAGAGATAGCTAAAGCAGAAAAAAATGTTTATCAGAAGAGGCTATGATGTCCAGCTGGTCAGGGAAGCTAAACAAGGAATTATGGACATGATGTATTCTGTTAACTCTCAGGGAGATTCTCACTATGTCCGTGCTAGTATAAAATATAATGTTTGTATTGGTGGAAATAAATCTACCAATACAGCTTTGAACACTGGAGAGCAGAAGAAAGTTTTCTTAGTGACAACTTATAATGTTATAACTGAGGAAATAGTTAAAAAAGACTGCACCTTGTGGCCTATGCTCCTAAGAGATAACATTTTGAACTCTATACCACCTGACTTTGTGAATATTGCATATAAAAGAGCTAGGAATGTGTCTGACATTCTGGTACATAACTAATTTTGTTTACCAGATGTTAATGTCAGTCAGAGCTTAAGCATAAATAAAGTCACTGTTCCATGTGATGGCTGTTCCATCTGTCAATATGTAGTAAGCTTTTTTCCCTATATTAATGGCATCAAGTTTACATCTAGGCATGAATACAGTTGTAACACAGAGGGGTTAGTGTATGTGCTGAGATGTGGATGTAAGAAGTTTGACATAGGGGAAACTTATAGGAGTTTTAGGGTCCATTTGCAGGAACATATTAGGGACATAAAAAATAAAAGATTAAAGAGTCCCCTTGGGAGTCATTTTTTGATAGCACACAACTCTAACCCTGATTCTCCTAGGGGTTGTGTCTTGGAAAAATTGCAAGTTGGCATATGTGAATGGGTGTCTTTAAAAAACAAACTTTTAAAAAAAGAAACTGCTGATTTTAAAGTATGGTATTTTGGAGCCTCAGGGACTCAGCAAAGAATGTAATTGGAAGTATGTGACTTGAATTGTATGCTTAATTGATTAATTGTTTTGTGTAATATGCTGTATGTAAGCAAACAGTATTTTGTAGTGTTTTTACTCTTGGAATGCTGTGTAAGCCGAGACGCTAAGTGTTTCATTAAATTCGCTTACTTCTTGGATCGGTGGTCTTGGTGGTATTTTATCATTTTATTTTTTTGTTTTTTATGTTGTATTTGCAAACTATTAATTTAGGTATGAGAACAGTTATGAATTATGACTTCAAAAACGAGACATTTTTAACATCTAATGACAGGAAATGAGATAAAACACTACTAGTGTGAATTGACTGTAACAGTACAGACAGATATGACAGTTATTTGACATAGATAATCATAATGCCCAGATAATGGAATCTATTCCCATTCATGATTAGGAATTTAAAGAATATGGACATTTTTAAAATACAACTGGTTAAATACAGGGTAAATAGAAAGTACAAATACTGTACTCGGGAGTCTCCACTGTTGATGGCCTATTAGGCCCATGTAGTTAATAAACAATGCAACTATGAAGGGCAACCCAGAGTCATTAACGCCTGCACTAAGTGTACACTAAGCATACACGATCTGTATTCAGGAACATCCCTATCACATTTTTTGTGCTTTCTAGTTACTCATACAGATTACGCTAAGTGTACATGTAGTCTACAATTTGTGGTAACCTTTATGAATCCCTGTCAATATTTATAGCTGCAAGAATATCAGTGGGGAAAAGTAAAATTAGGAGGAAGAAGGTGTGAGTTATGTCTGTGTTCAATGTTCTTTCAGAACGGTGTGCACCTACCTAGCCTAGTGTAGGTGTTAATGAATCCCAAGTGAAAATTAAAATGTTAAAAATATTACTGAACACAAACTGGTATAAAACCGTTTCAAGTTATTTCAGACTGAGCAAATACAAAGTGTTCAGCAGAGTTTTGTTACAAATATGTGCCTGTTATTTTGGAACATACATCTATTCCAAAGGAAAAAGAGGTGCAATGTACTAATATGACTGCAAATTTGTAAGTGAATGAAGTGAAGAACGAATATTTTTAATTTACAAGATACGCAGTAAGGCTATGCATTGCTAAATGAAATAAAAATATTTTGTTATTATAGATGAGTACATGCTTAGATATGGGCTTGGGCAACACAGGAAGTTTATGAAGCAAAGTGGCAGACTGTGACACTGAAATGCAGAAGATTTCATATTGCATGGCTTTTTAGGAGCCTAAAAGCTGCCACATGCTATTCAGTGAAACAAACTAAACAAATGACATTTTGCAGTAGTAGTTCAATTCAAAATAGCAGTAGCTAGGACTGCGTTTTCCACAGAGGACAAGCCCCCCTCCACATTACCCCCGCGACCCCATGGCGAGACTCTCTTTCTAGAGGTTATAATTTATAATATTTAAATAAAGGATTTGGTGAGCAAAATACCTATGCGAAAAGAGATGCACTGGGAAACTTGTTTCTGCTGTAGTTCCTAGCAATTGATTTGTAATATATATTTGGGTTAGTAAACTGTCATTTGCTAAGTTTGTTTCAACTACTTCTGTTTTGATGAAACATTATTCTGCTATCTGTTGCGATCCCAAGACTTTCATTTCACTCTATATTCTACCTTAATTATTAGTAACATGACATGGATACCACTCCCTCTAATCACAGTGGTTTATATTAGGAGAATGCACATCCATGTGCTCTACAAAAATAATATATTTCCTTTCCTTCTATATTAACTAAAACAATGAGTAAAAATGTTACACAGACAAACCAATCAGTAAAAAAACTAAAGAAAATCTAGCAAGGCTTCTTTCAAGTCTATTAATGACAACTTAAGGCCAATAAAGCCAAACCCCACTAGCTGTTGACATAAGTATAAGCTGTGCTGATGACGTCAATAACAAGGCTGAAACATGCATGTCCACAGCTAGTGGGGTTTGACTTTATTGGCCTTAATTTGTCATTAATAAACTTGAAAGAAGTCATTGACATTCACAATTGCCATTCAGCTGAAACACCTGATGTCTTCTGCCGTTTTTAATTTCTCCAAGTCTTTTGGGTTTCTAATACCATGACAGGAATAGACCCCATTTCCAGTCAAAGTACAATTAAAGTTCATGAAATTAGTATTGTTTCACTCTTTGATGTCAGCCAAAGTGCTCTTTGCAGCACCTGCAATGTGCCTAGTAATGACTCCTTCTGCAATCTGTACGGTGTTACATAAATTGGTAACATATCTAAATACGATTGTAAACTTTTTTTTTATAAGACCCGTTGCTCCTACTATTATTGGAACTGTCTGGGTATCTTTGTTCCACACGGCTGTCATTTCTGCCTGCAGATCCAGGTATTTTATGACTTTGTGTTTTCTGTGTACAAGACAATGTAGTCACTGGGTGTGGTGATTTCAATGATCAATGCTACTTTTATCTTCTTTTCTTGGACCACTATATCCAGTTTTCTAGCATCTATCTTTTGAACTGTTGGTATTGGGTGATCCCATGTGATATACACCATCATTTTCTATGATTCTTTGTGGCTCATGCTTCCAGTGTTTTGCAGCCACTTCAATACCATAATGTTTGCACAATCTCCAGTGTAACAGTCATGCCACATTATTATGCCTTACAGTATACAGTCCCTCTACCATTAGTGCATCGCAACCAGCAACAAGGCGTGTGACTGTTTCCAAATTGGTTTTACAGAACCTACATATGTTTGTTTTTCCCACATGTTCAATGGACTTTGTAAACCAGTGTGTACGTAGCCCACTATCTTGGGCTGCCAATATTAGCCTTTCATTTCTTGGTTTGAATTTGTCTCTCCCTAACCATTCCTGCTTTTGTTCTTGATCAACATCAGGCTCTTCCAGAAGTTTTCTATACTTGCAACTATATTTATGTTTTTTCCACATTTCTTGCCTTCTCATCTGGTCCTTCACCTTGTATACTATCTTTTGTTTTTTTTGGCACATTCACTTGCTGCCTGGTTTTTATCCACTTCTGGTTTGATTTCCATTCCTGCTTGACGTAGATATGCTTCTGCTAAATTAAGCAGAGATGTCATCTTAGATTTATTCTCCTCATGTTTCAAAACTTTCACCACATTTGGATCCTGTGAGGTCAATAGATATGTGTGGAGTCCCACGATTGCAGATCTATACATGTAATCAATTTCAAGGAGGCCCATCCCTCCTTCAGAACGGGGGATATATAATCTTGTTATACACTGATTTTTATAAATCATTTGGTGAGCATGAAGCATCCTTCTTGTTTTGATATCCCATCTATCCAACATTTTTGGGGCCAGTCAATTACTCCAAAACTATAAGTTAGGACAGGAACAGCAAATTGATTTATAGCTTGGATCTTGTTCCTAGGTGTCAATGCTGTTTTCAGGATTAATTTAAGTCTTCTAAAGTACTCCTTACTGAGTTTTATTCACATTTGTTCATGTTCTATTGCTGATCCTTCATCAATTCCCAAGTATGTATACACTCCCTATTGCTCAAGTTATTTTATATCACATTCTTGTTCCAAACTGATGTTTTCCTGGTGCTGCAGTTTTCCTTTTTTAAAGGTTGCTCTTGCACAGTTATCAAGACCAAATGACATTCCAATATCATCTGAAAAAGTTTTGACAACCTGCACCTGTGCTTTCAGTTCCTCATCTGTTCAGCTATACAAATCATGGACAAAGAGAAGATGAGAAGTCTTTACACTTTGTTGTTTTTTAGGAGTCAAATTTTAGCCATGGCCTAAGTTGTCAAGTAAACAGCTTAATGGATTAATGGCAAGGCAGAATAGCAACGGTGGCAAAGAGTCACCCTGGAATACCCCCCTTTGAATTTTTATCCCTGGGATAATAATCTGTCCTTTATCATGGCTTAATTGCAGAGTGGTCAGCTACTGTTTCATGGTTACTGTAATGTAGTCAATCAGTGTAGGGTGCATCTTATACATCTTTTAAGCATTCTTTTATCCATGAATGTGGGATACTATCAAGTGCTTTTTTGTAGTTAATCCATGCCATACTTAGATTCTTCCCCTTCTTACAGTTCTCCACTATAACTTTGTTTAATAACAAATTATCCTTTGTTCCATATGACTTTCTTTTATTGCTCCTTTGTTCTACTGCCATAATTGAGTTTTCTTCTAAATGACCATGAACTCTCTCGGCATCAATTCCCATGTATAGTTTATATGTCTTTGGAAGACAAGTTACTGGTTAATAATTTTTAGGGTAGCTTGCAGGTTCACTCTTAAGTAAGAGCATTGTTTTTCCTTTTGTTAAACATTGCGGTGTGTGTTTCGGGTGTGCATATAAATAGCTCTTACTCATGGCTAAATCCTTGTGCAAAGAAGTTAATACTTTAAGCCAAATGTTAGGTACTGCATCTGGGCCTGGGGTTTTCCAGTTAGAGGCTTTTCTCAACTTTGTTTCAGTCTCTCTAGCTGTTATTTCATCCCATTTCATATCTTGTACCTTTAAACGTCTTATTCTTTCTTTTACTTCTTCTATCCATTTAGCATCTTTGTATGTTTCACAGGATCTTCATAAATACTTCTCCAAAATGTATCTACTTCCTCTTTTTTTGGCAGTCTTTCAATTCCTTTTACCTTATTTCCCAATTCTCTATAAAACTTTTTTTGGGTCATCAATAAATTGCTTATTTTGTGTTTTTCCCTTATATTTATCTTCATATTGTCTAAGTCTTTCCTCCTGTTTTGAAATTTTTAAATTATCTCCAATAGTGCATAATAGATCCTAGTCTGTTCTAATACTGCACTTTTCTTTTATCACATCTATCTTTCTTAGTATTTTTGTTGATCTATTCACTCTTCTCTAATCCTCTAACAATGACACTTCTTGTCTTAGCTGCTTTATAGTTTTCTCTATTTGATATTTCCATGATGGTATTCACTTTCGCTCCCTCTTTTCCCTCGCAACCCCATGTTCCTGTGGTAGAACTTTATCAGTTATTAATTTAGCAGCACAGTAATATATTCTGTTTACTTCTGTTATATTGCATGGATCTCTATGGACAGTCCTAACTACTGTGTTCATTTGTTTTATCAAGGTTCTGACTTTTGAGGTTTTATTAATCTTCTGCAGTCTATTTCTCCCATTCATCTTGATATATCTGTCTTTGTCTATTAAATCAAGCAACTCTTCTCAACTCATTTTCTTCCATACTGAAGGGCACGTCCATTGTTTTCAGTTTCCTGCGGGCATTCTACAGAAAGTTCTATAGCATCTTCCAGTGGCACATTCTCTTCAATTTCATCCTGTGTCATTTGTTGCTCTGTCATATTGGCCTATCACTCCTCCACATTGACTGCATCAAAGTTTCCTGTTCCTTTCCTTGCTGTCTAGCTTCAAGTGAACGTTTATACTGGTTTCCTGTGGAAGGCTCCAAAATATCTTGATAGGGCACCTGACGCTCCCTGTTCCACTGGTTTCCCCTTAATTTTGGATATCCATTGCTCTATCCTGTTGTGGTGCTTTCTGTATTCAATTTACTACACTGAATCCTTCTCTTTGTAGCTGTTCCATAACCTCAACTTCTATTTCTTTCACTTCTCCATTACTAATCTCTTTTTCTACTTTTCCTCTTAGTCTTCTTATTTTTTGTATTGTAAAGTTTTCCATGTCTTTTATGTCTCTTCTTTGACAGATCAATTTTCATCATTTTTGTGAACTGCTACTTTCTTCAACAACAGGGGGGGCCATCCTCCCCCTGAGCATGGCCTGGCCCTATTGTAGGAATGTTTCCCTATTTTGAGGATTCTACAGTCATTTTTTTCCAGTCTTGGCCCCAGTCTGCCTACCAGGATTGGGCACTTTTTTATCCTCGGTCTTGTGTACCCAGCTATCTTTTCTTATGTTTTACTTCTGTCCATGATATATGCTATATAAATATAGTCTATATATCAGTGTTGCCTTGGTGAGATTTTGTGAAACACAGGGTCCACCTCACGAAGGTACTCACTATGACTTGAGGATTAATTCAATTTCAGCACTACTACTCTACTTTACAAAAAGAAAGATGGCAGGACACTGCTGCTGCTCAATAAAACTTTTAATAAAAGCTTAAAAACAAGTGATCCAAGTAATCCAAATACAGATGAAGTAGAAAAGTCTACTTTGCTTGCTGACTTTTCATCTGTCCATCAGGACCCTATGTCCTTAAATGCTGATGTCTTTAAAGGGCCATTTGCATATATCTCATGTTGCCTCTAATACAAGATGTTTAAGGAATCACACAGTGAAAAATCTTTTCTTCTATAATAAGGCTGAATAATTTCTACAGTACCTGTATTGTAAACTTTCTCTGTATTTGTACTAGGATTTGTATGTTCTTTCTAAATCTGGGAAACCATAATACTGTACTACACTCTAAAACTGGTTTAACAAGGGTTTTATATAGAAAAAGCAACATATTACTCTGCCTCAAATGAAATGTTCCATCCCTATGACTCTGCAGGTCTTTCTTTTAATATTTCATAGTGTGCTGTGAAATTCAGGTTTGCATCACTAATAATTCTCCTCTTTGGCAGTCACTTTTTGCTGATCTGACATTAATTTGCCATGTTATTAGCTGTAAAATGTAAAGGTTTACATTTGATCAGATTAAAGTACAAGTTGTAAGCTTTTTCAAACTGTACACTTCATTAAATGATCTTTGAAAAAAATGAAAAAAGAAATAATGTTTTTGTTATATAACAAGTGCTTTAATCACCTGGGCTCACAGTATTAATATAACCAGTACTCATAAAATTTAAAAATCCCAGGTCTTTATTGTAGTAATATATTTTGGCTGTTATTTTTCAATATCACAACTTTTTATTTGATTACTGTTTGGCTATGTTGAACTGTTTGATGTTTTTTTGAGAACTTTATTAATAAAAATAAATATAAAAAATGCACATATAAATGGTTTCAAGTTTTAAATCATCAGCACACTACAACTGTTGTTCTTTTGATAGCCTGTAAAGCATAAATGAAGTAAAAGGCCTAGTTCTCAGCCTTTGTAACATACCCTTGTTAAGTAAATGATTGCCAGGACTTTTACTATCAAATGTCACTCTTATTTTCCTATACTTAAAAAACATTGTGCCATTTAACTAATTAACCATTCTTGATGTGTTTCTTAAAATTACCTATCAATTATATTAACAGGATACAACATTTTATTTTTATCTTTGTGAGTTTTTGTTGGGTCCCTTTTACTTTCACAACTCCAAAACAAACAAATAAATAACACCACCATGGTATTAAAATGTCAGTTTATTAAACATTAATAAACTAATAAATCTGTAGTGCTAGGTAAGTGGTTTTCACTACTATGAATTTAAAGGCACATATCACTTTGTGAGTGCTGTTGGGGGACAAAAATATATTTTATTTCTTTTTTGATTGTATAAGTTTTTAATTATAATTATGAGAGCAAAAGCTGCTTTCATTCTAGTGCAGTTCAATGAAATGAGATGACCTACATTCTGATTGCACTACACATATGACCCTGTTTAGGTGTCACCCAGTACAAATGAAAAGAAAACGCATCCATCCATCCATACATCCATCTAGCAATTTATCTATATTCTAAACCATGTCCTGGCAAAGGTCATGGTGATAGTAGGCTGAACAGGGTGAACCAGAATTCATTATCTGAGCAACAGTCCCCAGGCTATCCTACAAGTTTTCCAAGTATTCCCAGGTGACCTGAAAAATATAAGCTCTCTGAGTCAACCTGTTCTGGGTCTGCCACAGGGCCTCTTTTTAGTGGACCATGTCTATTTTACTTACTGAGGGAGATACCTAAGGGCATCCTCACTTGACGACAGGCCACCTCATATGATTTCAGTGAACCTCCTGGATTGCTGAGATTGTTATTCCATCATGTCCAGTGAGCACAGTAACTGTGCAATGGGATCTAAAGTCTACTGTTTGTATTCATGACCTCATCCTTTCAGTTACTACCCGAAGTTTGGTACCATAGATGAGGATGGAAATATAGTTTGAGCATTAAACTGGGAGCTTCATCCCTGTCTTAGACCTCACATCATCACCCTAGTACCGTACAACTTTTGCAGTACTACAACAACTCCACCAATACTCTAGTCTGGCTCCAGTTCAAAGTTCCCCAATTTGTAAACAAGACCCCAAAATAATTGGACTCATTCACTTGGAGTAGATACTACCCTGTCATCTGCAGGCAGCTATACATTATTTCCTGAGACAGGACCATAATAAGTAGTTTGGGGGTGCTGCTTACTCCATTTACTTTAGATGAAGCACTGAACTGCTCCAGTATATTACCGGGATCACAACTACTTTAGATGAAGAGGACAATGTCATCTGCAAACAACCGGGACAAAGTGTCACTTCCTCATGCAGAATATATTCCAGAAGTCAAATGGGCACTGATGTCCTGTCCATGAAAATCATGAACAGGAGGGGAAACAAAATGCAAGCTTAATGGAGTTCTTCACACACCTTGAATGTATGGGACAAGCAGCCAAGAATGTAAACACAATTCTCACTCCAGAAATACATGGACTGAATGATAAACAGCAGTGGCTATGAAACCTCAAATTCCTGTAGCACCACCCGCAAGACTGTGAACCATAATGCCTTTTCCAGGTCCACAAAACACAAGTAGCATCCTGTACAGGGAAATTCTCCTGAACCATCCAATATCTGTGCAAGGACAAAGAGTTGATTCTTTGTAAGCAGACAGGACAGAATTCCCCTTGTACTTTCTGAAACAGAGGATAAGTACTCACAGTCACTTTTCTACAAATATTGAAGGTGCACTACCAGTTGCTTCAGGCACTGACTTCTCAAAGCAGGGTATATCCATTTGGTTCAGAATCTCCTCAAACTATTTTTTCCATCTAGTGACAATGATCCAATTAAACTCTGAGTTTGTGTTTGCTTTGAACAGCCTGGGTAGTTCCCTCCCCCAGTCAGTTTATGTGAACTTGCCTGAGATCATTCCAAAGTCATTCCTTATGGCTTCACTAAGCAACTTCCACAAACATGCTTTCAGTTTGGACACTGCTGCAGCGTATGCTTTCCTTGCTTGTCAGTATGCATCAGTTTTAATTCAGTCCTCTTGCTAGCACTGGAAGAAAACCTAAGTTTCTTTAAAGTGATAACCGACAACAAAGCTGGTGTCAATTAACAAATCCTAGTGTGACCAGTATGACAAGTGACAAAACACATTTTGGTTATAGTTCCTCTACCTCATCTACTGAGATCTTGAGCAAGGTCCATTCAGAATCTACATCGCTGACATCTCCTAGGACATGTGGACAATTGTCCCAGAATTCAGATTTGAACTCATTCACCAAAAACATGTCTGCTAAGCATGGCCAGGACACCTCCATTACATGTGTGAAATTTCCAGCTCTGTCTAGCTCCTGCCGTCACCATTTGAGTTAACTATTCACACTAATTGGTGATCACCTCTACTCCTCCACTGATCAAGATGTCCAGAAAAAATGGCCTTATGTTTGATGACTCAGCTACAACTCATTTACTGATATTTCACAGCAATCTCTAAAACAACATGTGATGAATCATGTATATTTAAAATATTAGAGGCCTGAATTACTCTATCAAAAGATGGAATTTCAAGTATTTAAGAAAATATTATCTACTATGTTTAATGTGCAAATGAGGTACTATTATAACCAGTTAAATTATATTTTTTAAAAGAACAAGTGTTTTATAACACTTTTAGATATTAATGTACTCTCGGATTAACCTAATTTACTTCGGTGTTACAGGAAAGCCGAGACCTATTATGGCACTCATTTGGTACAAAACAAAAATATTAAAGCTTTGATTTACATAAGGAGCTGAAGGAAGAATTTTACTATATAAAATTACATGGAATAATTTACTGATTACAGATGAAATAGCATACACTTCATTCACTCAATATTGTAACTATCTACAAAAATGTATATACGTTTACAAAAATTAAGTATTACAGGCTTATTTTTAACCCCTTCATGGACCTTTCTAGCTGACCATTGAATGCTTGGTCGTTGCTCCAGTTGATCCTATCTTTAATGTCCCTGGAACTATTTACTGGGGCTGGGACTGGTTCAGCCAACAAATGGTTCGGAAGGGAAAATACAGAGTAGAACAACCTGGAACATATGCCACCCTAGCACGCCATGGCATCAATTAGCTTATGCCAGTCTTATTCGCTGAATTCAATAGCTATGTGCTATGCACATACAGCACTACTCCCATCATTGGGGGGAAGAGTGAGATTGCAAGTAGAACTGTCTCCCTCCTTCTAAGAATGGGCGGGCCTACAGTTTTCTTTACATCCCTTTCTACCTGGCTCTTCCAGCATACACACCACTAATCAGAATTGGGACATCTGGTACACAGTCAGTGCTCCATCCCCTATGCCTCAGAGCTAAGCTACTGTAACAATTATAACAGCAGGAAAATAAATATAATATAGAGCCTAGCATCAGACAAAATCCTCTTCCTGACATTTCAAATACATACAAACACCACTCCAAATTACTGACAATATTTTAACAGTGCAGTCCTTAGTTGCCTGCTGAACAGCAATAAGGAACAACAAATCAGAATGTATTAATTTATACTTACAAGCAAACATAGTGATATTTTATACTTTATTTCCAAACATATAACTAGGGATTAATTTTATCTAGATTTCACTATAACTAACATACCATTCCCTATTTTTATTAGCTCTTCATTTATTCTGTTAAAATACATGCAAGTAATTCTTCACACGCGTGCACACACACACACACACACACACACTCATATATATATATATATATATATATATATATATATATATATATATATATATATGAATTGTTTTAGAGTCATTATATATACTGAAATGATCAAACAAAAAATTAGGAAATATTTATTTTATTCATTTATTTATTGACATTTGTTCACCGGGAAAGTCCACTGGGCAACAGAGCCCATTTTCAGTAGAGGCCTGGGGAGAAAAGCTCCAATGCACAAAACAACAAGGTAATTACAGTACAAGGTAGTTACAACAAGGTAGTCACAATATTTACAAGAGTCACTATAATAAAAAAATTGTCAATAAAATGATACAAAAAGACAGAAGTAAGAAAATTCAAACTATGCAAAAATAGGCAAGTTTAAACATTAATAAAGTATCAGAAAAAGCAAACTGAGCAGGGTCCATCAGTTTGAGTGTGGAGCAGCTATAGATTCTATATCTGATATTAAGTACAAAGGGAAGGTACGAAAGCAGAGAAAATACAAGTAGACAGAAGCTACATGAGGTTATAGTTAGTGGTTGGTATGCTTAAAGTGAAACATAAAAGAACTAGTAATGGTTGACAGGGTGACAGCGACAATTCAAGTGGAGGACAAGTGTGGTTTAGGTGGTTGGATAGTAAAGAAAGGCCATACTGGGTCTGAGTCTGGGGAAAAGAGAGTTAAGTGATAACATTAGACATGGTGGTGCAGTTGCAGAGAAAGGGCTTGTGTAGGGCAGTTTTGAATTTAACAGGATGTTGTTCAGAACAGATGGAGGAGGGGAGATTGTTCCAAAATCTGGCAATAGTCCAGGAATATAAGAGTTTACCTGCAGGTAGATTAGGTTTGTGAACTTGTAGTAGGTTTTGATTTTCTGAGTGTAATGACCTTGTGGGGGAGTAAGGGGAAAATAAGGAGCTGAGTGCAGGGCAGTCTTGTTATCTGTAAATTAGTCTGTGAGAGGTGGTTAGTTGAAGGTGTAGTAGGTAATGTGGGAATTTGAGCCATTTGAGATTTCTTAAGGCTATACAGTGATGGGTTGAATGACGGCAGTTAGAAGCAAATTTGGCGATCTTGTTGTAGCAAGATTTTAGTTTCGGGGAGGACTGCAGATTAGTTAATAAGGAAGCACTGTAGGTTAGAGAGGGAAGTAGATAGGAGAGGGCTAAGAAATTTATTATGCCTGTAGAGAAGCCCAAGTTTTTTTGTGTTTTTTTGAGATATTGGATTGAATATATAAATCAAATTTTAGATTGTCTTCTATTATGACTCCTAAAAGTTTGGTACTGGCTACGAGTTAAATTTTATTGAATTCAGTAAGAGAATGTTAAAGTCTTGTATATTGATAGTGGTATCTTTTTTAGGGGTGAACAGCAAAAATTTTTTTTTTTTTTTGCCTTTAAGGAAAGGTGATTTTTGTGGAGCCAAGATTCAACAACAGAGAAAGCTATTTGGGTTATTTGTTGTAGGTTACTGGGGTTGGGAGTGGAGCAGACTATGGTTGAGTCGTTTGCATATTGGACTATGGAGGTATGTGGTATAGATTGGTGTAGTTTATTTATGAATATGTTAAATAGAAGGGGACCAAGGATTGAACCTTGTGGGATGCCAGTAGGGTTGTGGAGGTAGGGAGATAGATAGGAAATAATGAAGCAACCAGTCAGAAATACAAATCCATTAAGAGTGTAATGTTAAGCACAATGAACAAAATGTTTTGGGAATCCACCATGGAATCTGGAATGGAGTATATTCTCTGAATATGCACACACAACCCTCCCCATGAGAGAGAGATGAGCATGCTTTGCCTTATTACGTTTCCTCTTCCTCCTAAAGGCTCCCCCAGTACCCAGGTAGGTAACTTAGAATACCTGATTAGGAGGCATAGCTTGTCTTGCTACTTCACAGTGCTGTTATTATAAAACACGAAGAAGGTTAGGTCTGTGAATACTGCACAAAACCGTACAAAGAGTGACAGAATGAACAGAAGAACAGACTGAAGGGCACTGTTGGCAGATTTATGAAAATTAAGATGAAGAATATAACAGTGAGGATCTATCTATTATAAACAACTTGGGAGATCATTGCTATTTTCTTTCTGAGCTTAAGTCAAATAAAACTGTTAACTGATAAAATCCACACAGGAGAGCTAGTCAGGTACAAGTGGGTTATTTACATATTCTTCAGGGATACATAGGTTTGATACAGAATTTTTCTTCTGTCCACTGTCTTGTGTTAGCGCTAAGCATTTTATGGCTTTTAAAGCCTTAAAACACTTCATGCTTCTACATTTTTACCTTTCATTTCTTATTTTCTGTAGCTGGTAGTACATGTAGTTGATAAAGCTGTATACACTACAAAGAATTAAGATATGGCCTTTATCATGCTTTGCCTTGCTCTGGTCTCAAGGGGAATTTCTTGACAACCATGTCTCCATCATAATCCAGAACACCATATGCCTTCAGTAATTCCAAGGTCATAGATAAATGTCATGGAGAAGGTTTCTTGGTGGCAATTAACCTGAAATTAGCATTTCTATTTGGAAACTAACCAGCTTTATTCTTTCCTCCCCCTCTTTATATGATTTGCATACATATTGCTCCCACTGTGTTGCCAAACAAACAAAAAAGAACAGAAAAGAACATCTGCTTTCTTCCCACATCAGATCTGCTAACAGTCATCTGCCAGCACACTAGACAAAACTAGATTCTCCAAAGCAGAAATTTCCTCTTCAGTCTGACCATGTGACAGAAGAGAAATGTCCACGGTGGCACTGGTATGTCAGCAAGAGCACCAGCATTCTAGAAAGGGTTATTATTTTTGCAATATATCTATTTTACTTTGAACAGCATGTTAGGAAGATAAAGCACAATGTTTAGGGAAAGAGCTGTAGTGGACTCCTGTTTTGGGGCTCAGCAAAGGGGATTTCTTTTTCACCTTGATTTCGGCAGCTGATGGTACTGGTGGACTTGTGATTTTTTTCTTTTTAAGTTTTAAAGAAATTTGAACACTTAACTGTTTGATCTCTAAAGGTCGACCTTTAGAGATTCGAACATTTAAGCGTTCATGGATCTAATATAGACCCGAGCATAATGTTTAGCTTCCTGAGGTGTGCAAACACTGGAAGTATTTGATAAATATACTAGAGGTTTTGGATAACCCAAAAGGTACAGTTGAAAACTGGAGAATATGATGAATGATGCAGGCTCTGAGATATTTTAAGTGAGAAAGCATTATTTGAAGGTGAAGGCAAGTACATTTCATATCTAGGGCAGCATAGGAGTCCTGAATTATGGAAGAGTGCAGAATCCTCATCCTGAATTTCCCTGCATTTATAAACATGTCCAGAGCCAAGAAGTATATAACTGGTCTTCAGGTGTCTTTTTTCAGAAACAGAAATAGCCTGAAACAAAGACTCTGCCCTTTCTGACTTGAAAAAAATGTTATAAATAGTTAATTTGCCAGAACATGATCCACCAGTTGAAGGACTAGCAGTACCATATGAGGTGGAATGTTTAAGGCTAGCTGTATTGTAGTTTCAGAACAAATGTTACTACATGTGCTCGTTCAATTCTGTGTAACATTCATCTGTCTGTCATTATTGCAAGGGGAAAAAGATAACCCAGAAACCTGCATCCTAAAAGTATTTTTGATGGAGAAGGAGCAAAGGGGGGGAATCTCAGTCATTCTGTAGATGACCGGTTTTGTCTGCCTTTTCATAATGCATTTGATTTGTAGTTAGATTCTTTTGTTTTGAAATTTATATCTGATTAATGAACTGAGGAGTACCTTTGTTATAAAACCATTTCTTAGTTGTAGCAAGACCCTTTTGAAGCTGAGGAGGCGTATACACACATCAGTAAATGATGGCCTTCTTTTGCCTTTCTTTTCTAAGTGAACAAAGTGTCATCTGCTGGGCCATTCCCACGGCATAGGGGGATAAAAGCCCAACTTTTCCCGTGGATGATCCTGTGCTTAATTAGTGGCTTTGGTACCAGGGGGCCCATAGGAATGATGGGAATGAGTGGACAATGCTGAATTGCCCATCCTGGGGACTTTGGGGCTGAGGAGGTATAACACACATCAGAAAATAATGACCTTGTTTTGGATTGCTTTCATAAGTGAACAAAAATGTCATCTACTGGGCCATTCTCATGGCATAAGGGGATAAAGGACTGACTTTTCCCTGGATGTATCTGTGCTTAATTCATGGCTTTGGTGCCAGGGAGCCCAGAGGATGACCTTGCCCATCCTGGGGAAGGTAGAAAGCTTGGCTCTTTGTAATGCCAGCCCCTGCAGGAGTGCAGCTGCATCAGTCAGAACAATCAGCCTAGTGAAGCCATGCTGCTCAGTGTTGCATTGCTCATCCAGGAGACTCAGCACATGTGGTGCCACACCTGTGCCTCTGTGATTAGCGCAGGCTGTCTATATGGAGAGAGAAAAAGGTCTGTCTATGGAATCAACAGACTGGACTTTACTTCTGAAGCAAACACGTAGATTGATTAGACTTTTCTGGTTAGGGAACTAGTGGGACATTGGGATCTCACACATGTTAGAGAAGCTTGGCATTCTTTCTGAAGGAAGGACAAATAAGCTGGCTGGGTGCTAAATTGAGCCAATCATGTGGGCAGGGCAAAAAAATAAAAAACAATATTACATGTTGGTTGAACAAACAAAAATTCTTGAGTCACATGAGCATTTAGAAGTTTTGCTCTTACATCCTTATTATTAGAATCTGTCCAAAGCCAAGATATTCTTCTCTGAAATGCTACTGAGATAGCAGCTATTGTAACAACTATAGCACCACATACATATTTCAGTGTATGCACACCTACATTGTCTGCTGTTGAGACTAGCTTTTCCATTCTGTGAATAGAATTACTGTTAAGAATATACTGCAGTTACTTGAATGTGCTTTGAAATAGAATTCTGTATAAGCTAGTTAGAAGAAGTTCGTAAATGACAAGTATTTTACCCTCTTGTAAATCTCTCCCTACTTCCACCTAATAGTTTTTCCTTCATGTCCAATCAGATCTTCTGCTGAGATCCTTTTCTCACTGTACAGTGAACCGTCCCTTACTTCTACGGTTACCAAAATGCATTCATGTAGTGCTTTTGACAGTACCAGCTTAACATGGAGTGTAATGCATTTAAGGTAATGTAATTAAATGCTTAATGAACTTACGCATCAGAGTAGCAAATGAGATAAGAGAGATTATGAACATCAGGATGGATAACAGAAATAATACACTCAGAAAGAAATCAATAGTGCTAGTAAGTGAGGAAAAAAGAAAGACACCAAGTGCAATTACTGTTCGTCAGAAAGCATTAGGTGTATTAGGCAGAAATGAAGACGTGAGAAGGTAAACAACAAGAAAAATAATGTGAGGAAATGAATCACTTGTAAAGTCTTTGCATGAAAAATACCATTATAAAACAACAGGTCTGTCACTATCACCCTGATTAACATGTTTAGCTACCGCCTTAGCTTCGTCTGCAGTAACATTCTGCAGCCCTGGCCAGTTAAGGAACATGCTGGTGTTTAGCTATCACTTAATCGTCCATGATATTAAGGGCATGCTACAACCTAGAACAGACACTTATTATGTTCCTTTCCTGACTTTTTTGAAGACAGACAAAAAAGAATCTGCATATTTTAATTTTGACCAAATCAGCTTAAGGTCAAATGTGAAGTTGTGTGACCCACTAAACACATTGTCTTATTTCAAGGACAACAACATTTACATCTTAACACATTTTCATCATCTATTAAGAGGCATTTATTTATTTATATTTGTGACTATCATGTTATATATCAAGTGAACTAAAAAAAAATCCAATCTTAAAAGTAAAATCAATTATTAAACAATACACAATATAACTAAACACACGCACTTACATCATACAGTATTCTTTAATCCATACATATAGGTAGCCTAAATATAGAGGACACATTTAACTTTTTATAGTCAATACATTGCTTGAGAGTAACAGTGCAGGTTATTACTGACATCATCAGCAGAAATATTATGACTGCTATCATAATTTATAACTGTAATAAACATTTTCCTTCCGCAGCAGTAAACTCATCCCTTATGGGAGGAGGCCTAAAATCCAGAATTGTTATTCTGTTAGAGTGAGGATTCTTTTCTCAATCACTGATGCAGATATGTCTGCCACTCTTTCCATATCCTTTTATAATAAGTACATTGCAACAGCATGTGCAAACAATCAGCATCTACCCCACCACACCTCCAGCACTGCCATCAGTCCTCCTCATGTTCTTACTTAGGCTCTGTGTGATATGCCAGAAATGTAACTTCTTAAAATAGGTGAAATACATTAGTGTGATGGCTGTCCATAGCCAGTTGTCATTAGAAGTAACTTTCCATGTCAACAAACTAATATCTAAGTGCAAGTACTTTGATTATGTTTGTCTATTTTGTTGGAAGATTATGGTACTAGAGTTATGAATGCCATGATATGTATTAGAGAGTGGATGATATTTCACTGCTTTTTAAGCTGTCTGCCATCCTACCAGCTGGGCCAATGTATCCGGCTCTCTCCAACTCAGGCTCATGCAAGTATTCCCATCATTGTAGCTATCGTCAGCCATACACCATCCAGCACTCTACAAATGCAAGCGGTTACTCCCTCTAAAGTATATATATCTACGCAGTATTTAATCTCAACTTTAATACATGCCTGTGAAAAAACTGTATTCCTTGCCAGATGTTCCTGATGGTTCAACTAGACAGAATCCCAGAAAATATGTTGGGTCCTCAGTAAATTGCATCTGTAGAGCAATTTTATTAATTTTCTCATGTACTCCAGGGTCCCATATCTTCCTCCTTTCTTGCATGTTGCAGAGATTTATTTGTAAAAATATGAAGTATAACTATGGGTACGTCCCCAAAGGCCAAGAGCACATCTTTGTCTATATAAAATGTACTACATTTATATGCATCTCATGAAGACTGCCAGACCTAGTCCCACGTAATTCTTACTTGACATAAGCATTTTACTGGCTATCCTTGGATGTCTTTTGTCCATTGTGAAGCTGGAAAAGGACCTCTGTAACTTTGCAGTTATGGGGTATGATGCCAATGCACTTTGCTACAAACAAAAAGTTTGGAAGCAGACACATTTGTATCACTGGTATTTTTTGCTAAAAATGTCAGTTTCACCAGAGACAATGTATTTATTCTTCCCTTACAGTATGTCATTACCTGAGCTAGCTTGTCTTGTGTCACTTTCTTGAAAGGTAATGCCACCTAGATCCCTCAGTACGTATAAGTTAGGCCGAAATAATTCCATAATACGAGAATGCTGCTTTTTGAGTTATAAGATATAATAATGTCATATCCTGGGTATTACTGGCTAGGCTTGCAAAGGCTCTTGTGCCATTAACCTAGTACCACCTATGAATCTCTGAACTTATCATGTAAGCATTCAAAGCAAACAAGACTGCTTTTGTTTTGCTGACCGCTAATCCTGATAGCTTAACAAAACATTACAGCATAATCAATATTTCATATATATGGGTCTGCAGATTGGTTATCCATAGAGTACAGCATCCGCAAAATGTGTCTTATCACTCCCCTCCTTACATAAAGTATTGGCATAATGGCTAAGCACTGCTACTCCAAGTATAAATAAAAGTGGGAAGAATAGTAGAATGGCCATTCATATCTGGTGCTTCAGAATAACTCCAAAGGTTGAGACCATATATTATTTAAGCAATAAAGTACAGTTTTGTACCTACCATAAATGTAGATGTTCGAGGATTCCATTGCTGCAGTCCTGACTATTGGGTATAGTCTCGGCCGTGGCCCGAATACCAGAGCATATCCTCAGTCTTTTCTTGCCCCAGATGTCAGAAGACCCTAAAAAGACAAGTCCCAAAAACCTGCAAAAACATGCACAATATACATACAACAATATATACAAAAATATAAGCATGTAAACTCACCTACACAACCACCCTGAATACAGAGAACATCTACATTTATGGTAGGTACAAAACTGTACTATGTTCTCTTCCATTGCTGCAGTCTAGAATCTCAAAGCAGAGGTAAGGGAGGCTGGCAAATTATAAAGAAGTAGGAGCTGACAACATGCCTTGCAAAACAGCTGTGGCAAAACCAGCCCTAGACTTAGAGTAGATAGGAAGGTGATAATGCTTAGAAAGTATGCACTGAACTCCAAGTAGCTGCTTCCAAAATATCCTTAGTTGCCACCCCTTAGAAATGCTGTTGAAGTGGCAGTAGCCCTAGTGGAATGAGGCCTAATCCCAGCTGGAATCTCCTTGCCATGATGGGAATAACAAAATGCAATGCAAAAGCCAATCCACCTAGAAATAGTTTGTTTTGACACAGGCTTGCCCTGTGAACTGCTGAGACTGCCTAAAATCCTTAGTCCTGCTTAAATAATAATTGCCTGTGTACATCTAAAGTGTGCAAAATCTTTTCCCCTTTATTTTGAGGGTCTGCAAAATGTAGGCAAATGAATAGTTTGGTTTAAAGCCACACTAGAAACCACCTTAGGCATAAAAGAAGGATTAAATGATACCCTATCCTTATGGAAAATCAAAAGGGCTCTACTGCCATAAGGGCCTGCAACTCAGACACCCTTCTTGCAGAGGAAATAGCCAATAGAAAAGCAGTCTTCCATGACAAGTATTTCAATTCAGCAGTAGCTGCAGGCTCAAAGGTTGTAGAGTAAGTTTTCCAACACAAAATTGAGATCCCAAGCAGGAGTAGGAGCTCGGGGGTCTTATATTCTTTGCCCTCTAAGAAACTGCTTGAATAAAGGATGCGAAAACAAAGGTGGGTCACAATCATAGTGAGCTGAAATCGCTGCAGCATGAATCTTAATGGAAGAGAAGGACAAACCTTTGTCCAATAATTCAGTAAGATATTGAAGAGCCACACTCAAATTAGGCTCAGAAATCTCCAAATTCTTTGCTGTACTCCAAATAAAAATCTCTTCCATTTTCTGCATACACTCTTCTTGTACTAGGTCTTCTAGCTTCCATAATCACATTTAAAACTTGTTGAGGAAGTTGAGACCTGCTGTGTTTCAACACAGAATATGCCAGGCTGTTAGATGAAGAGAGTGAAGCTTGACATTGAGCAGATGACCGTCCTTCTGAGATAACAGATGAGGAATCAGAGGTAAAGGCCATGGAGGCTTCTGTACCAGACTCCGTAGTAGTGGGTACCAGTGTTGCGAGGCCAATCTGGAGCTATCAAAATCATCCTTGGCCTGTCTTGTCTGACCTTTAACAGTACCTTTGAAAGAAGAGGCAGAGGTGGAAAGGCATACACATGAAGATTTTTCCAACTGAAAGACAGAGCATCCACTTTCCAAGCTGTGTGATGAAACCCCTTTGTGCAATACTTTGGCAGCTGGTGGTTTAGTGGAGAAGCGAACAGATCTATGTCTGGAGTTCCCCATGACACTGTCAGTTTCTGAAATACATGAAGATCCAGTTTCCACTCGTGGGGATCCATGATTTGTCTGCTTAACACATCTGCTAAGGAGTTCTGTGCTCCTGGCAGAAACCTTGCCTGAAGAGTTAGTTGCAGGCTTAGCGCAGTCTCCCATAAAATCATTGCTTGCCTGCATAGAGGATAAGAATGTGTTCCCCCTTGCTTGTTGATGTACCACATGACAGTTGTGTTGTCTGTTAGAATCAACACCTGCCCTGGAAGAAGTATCTCCTTGAAAGCCATTAATGCAAACTGGACTGCTAACATCTCTTTCATGTTGATATGTAGATGCTGTAGTCTGGCAGGCCACTTGTCTTGTATCCACTTTCCATTTAGATGAGCTCCCCAAGCAATGTCCGAGGCATCTGTCGTTAAGATCTGACTTGCCTCTGAGCGGGTCACAGAGAGTCCCTTGTTTAGGTGACATTCCTGAGCCCACCACAAGAATTCTTTTTGAAGGCAAGGTATTATTTGAATGACAGTGTCCAAATCCTGGCAGTGCTGTGTCCATACATTTTGAGATACCATTGTAGCTTCCTCATATGCAGTTTGGCATTGGGAAGCACCAGAATACAAGATGCCATGAACCCTAATGCTTGAAGGACTGTCCTTGCAGTCAGCACGGACTGATGAGACAGTTGATGGAAGTAAAGTGACAGACTCTTTTGTTTGTCCGGGTTAAAAAGGCCATCTGGGCTGCTGTATTCAGTCTCACACCCAGAAAGCACATGTCTTGAGAGGGTACTAGACTGGACTTTATTTCGTTCACAGAATACCCTAGGCATCTTAGCACTGCGATAACATATTCCAGATGCTGTAGAAGATCTTCCTTTTCTTGAGCCAGAATCAGGCAGTCGTCCAAGTAAGGATAGATTTGAATTCCTTGAAGCCTGAAGTAAGCTATCACTGGAGCCAGAACCTTTGTGAACACTCTGAGATAAGCCAAAGGGCAATGCAGAGAACTGATAATGAGAATCTCCAGCAGATACTTCCTGCAACTTAGTCTTATAGGCACATGAAGGTAAGCTTCTTTGAGATCTAAAGTTACCATCCAGTGATCTTTGCCCAGCAGAGGTAAAAGCTGTTGTAACGTCAACATCTTGAACTTGGGAATGTCCAGATAAGTGTTGAGGAGATAAATCCAAAATTGGTCTCCACGTGTTCCCTTCTTTGGTACTAGGAACAGGAGAATAAAATCCTAGGCCCCTTTCTGATACAGGGACTGGCTGAATATGTGAAGTAACTGAGAAACTTGCTTGTGAGCCTCTTTTCTTTGTGGAGGAGGAACATCTGGCATGCCTTTGAAAGGGGGCATTGTATGGAAATAAAATCTGTAACCGTGGTGAATGATATCCAACACCCATTTGTCTTGAGTAATTAAATCCCAATTTTCTTTGAAATGAATCTGCTGGCAGCTGAAAAGACAGGTCATTGGTCACCAGAAGTCTGAGCAGGCGAACTCCTGTTCTAGGCCTAAAAACTTGAGCCCTGGCCCCTACCACGCTCTAGACCTACCCTAGACTGGGAATCATAAGCAGGATATGTCCACCCTTAGCAGGCCAATTTCTACTAAACTTTGGTGGCTGCACCTGCAAAAATCTTTAACAGTTTGCATAGACTTAGCTTTGTCCTCCATTTTCTTTAAAACTGCTTCCACAGGCGATCCAAACAACACATCAGACTGTAAAGGAGCATCCAAAATCCTTGTCTTAACATGCTCAGCTAAATTCTGATCCTTCAACCAGGCTTGCCTAAGAACAGAACTGGTAGCAGCCACCCTCGAGGAGGCCTGTACAGCATCAAAACCACATTGCAAAGAATGCTTACCCACTTGTTCAGACACAAGAACCAAATCCAGCAACTCTTTACACTCAATACCTTCCGCCAAAGCATCCACCTTAGATTTCAATTGTGAAAGGAGATAATTCTGATATTTTAGCATGTGAAACTGACAATTCAAAGCTCTCATGGCTAGAGTGGAAGAAGTATACACTTTCTTTCCCCACCTATCCAAAGCCCTTGCCTCTTTATCAGTGGGAACAGGATTTTTTTAGGCCCTTGAGAAATAGTTTCTGGGTCGCCCTAGGACTCTTAAACAAATATTTATAGCTCCGGCACCCTATAATACCTATCAGGCTTAAGAGTCAGGGTTCAGGGAAGCCTCTGCAAAAACATCTTCCACCACATTCAGCACAGGAGGAATAGCTAAAGGCCTATGCTGGGGTAAAACAAGAACTCCTAAGCCTTTTCATGGAATGCAGAGTCTCTGAAAATGAGAAATCCTCAGGCGGAGAAGCTGCAGGAGTGGAATCATCCACATCAGAATCAGAATAAGTAGGATACTCCTGCATATCTTCCACAGAAGATTCTGAAGCCTCTGAACACTGTTCAAAACTATCAAACTCCAAGTTCCACCTAGGCCTCTTATATAGTAATTAAATCTTCTGCCAGCCCCCACTGAAGCTGAACTAGGCCGCTTTGGCAACAGAAGGAGTTGGGAAGAGAGGGAAGAACAGTTACCTGAGAAGCCCCTCAGCCTGGCCTACCTCCTGAGAAGGCACATCCTGTAAGAGTATAGTTTCTGCCTGGGACTCATGGGGAAACTCCTGCAAAAACCCGGCTCCACTGAGCCTTCCAAAGGTTCCTCAACCCTAGGCTTCACTGATTTATCCTACCATGCGGCAAAAATAGTCAGGACTGCAGCAATGGAAGACGAAGAACATCCCAAGTCTGGGTGTGGGTAATGCTAGATTTACCCACAGTTGGTGTGGTTTGGTCACAAGGGCAAAGCCCGAGTGGCCAAACAAAGCCAACCATGGGTAAATCTAGCATTACCCACACCCAGTCATGGGTTATTGCTATTATACAATGACATTATTTAAGAAAAAAATAATTACTTTTCTTAAATAATGTCTTTGTATAATGGCGGTGTGCTGTCCTTCCACCACTGGACATCTCATAGTTGATTTAGCTGATGAACTGCGCAAGCGTTTGGGACTTGCGTTCCTACACATACCCAGTACATCAGTGCTTGTAAAGTAAGCAACGGAGAAAAGATCTCCATTGCTCCGTTTTTCTTTTTTCTTTTTTAATTAAAAAAAAAAAAGTTTGGGGCAGTTAGGAGAGAGACTGAATAGAAGAAATACAAGGGAAATCAGGTACGTGTCTTTAATTTTAAATAATGTACCTGATTTTCCTCATATTTTCTCCATACTGTCTCTCGTATGTCCGAGAGTCCGAACTACATATTTATTTATTTTTTTAAAACAACTGTAAAAATAAAAACTGACAGAATATATCAACGGAAAAAAATCCGGGTGACCAGACCTTTTTCCGTTAGTATAGTCTGGGATTTACAACAGGCACGCTGGTTGAGCTGGCCAATCAGCATGCTCGTTTTAGAATATTAATTGCCAGTCATTGTATAATTAAGCAATAATTCATGACTGTGGGTGGGTATATCAGGATTTAGCCATGGTTGGTGAGGTTTGCTCATGACCGTGAAGCCGAGTGATTAAACCAAGCCAACTGACGGCAAATCCTGATATACCCACACACAGTCATGGATTATTGTTATTTTATAATGAGATTATTTAGGAAAAAAATCATGGATTACTGCTATTTTATAATGAGATTATTTAGGGAAAAAATGCTTACCTTTCTTAAATAATCCCATTATATAACAGCACTGTTGTGTTTTTCTATTCCCTGGTCGGCATACCTATGTACTATGCATGCCTACCTACATCTGTATATTTGGATAGCACTTCAGTGCTGTACAGGATAAGCAGATAGCCTCTCTTTGTATCTTGTTTTTTTTTTCTCTTTTAAAATATTTAACCCCAAACAGCTATGGGAGACATGGCATTAGGAAAACATTAGGAAAATTGGGGACATTCCATAAAAGTCAGAGCAGTTTAGAGGTATAGCTACTGGCAGTAAGATTGATCATATTGCTAGTTATCACATCTCTAAATCTACCAACCTTTTGCAGAATGTTTGCTATATTCTGAATATTTTTGTTTCATGTAAAAGTTACAAATTAGCATATTCCAATCGAAAATTGGCTGCTCAAGAAGACTCGAGCAGCTGGACTTCTTTCTATTGGTATATGCTTGATTAACAACAGACACGTTGGTTGGGCTGTCCAGTCAGTGTGCTCATTTTTGAATAGTAATGAGCCATTACAGTACAGTAGTTATTACTTGTGCTGAGGACATTATATAAAGAAGTTGGCACCATTGTAGAAATTCACCCTGTAAACCATAACATTTCTTTCTTTCTTTCTTTACTAGGTAACATAACTGGCCCTAGGACCCTTTTCAGTCATGACCCAAGTGCCTAAACACAAAATTTTACAACGTTATAACACGGTACATTAAAGCATGTGAACTGCATTGATGCCAGTGAGCTTTTGCTATAGAGATATAAACACTGCAGCATGCAAATTACATCAACACTACTGAGTTGTTAAAGAGTTATACACATTACAGTATGAACATTTCATTAATGACAGTGTACTTTTGTTGCAGAGTTACATAGATAAAACTAAGAACATAGTTGTTCAACATGATACATTTCAGGATGAGGAGTACATTGATGTGGTAGAGTTTTGGCACCGACAAGAATTTCAAGACATATTGAATGATTTATTGGTTAAATGTTTTCATCAATAACACATTACTTGTCTTCTTCAGAACAATCAAACTAACCAAAAAAAAAAAGAAGAATGAAATACACTGTTAAATTAGCAATAATATTCATGTTTAATAAAAAATAATTACATATAAACAGAGACTAGTTAGATTTAAGCTAACTATAAATAACAAGCATGGAAGTACGTATTCTTTAAAAATAGCATTTTTCATCAGAAAAACAATTAACTTTTTGCTGCTTTAAATTTCAAAAAACATTTTAAAGCTACAGAATCATTAAGACCAGGAAAACATGTAATGTTTAACCTGATTTTCCATTTAGCTTTGAACTTAACCAACAATGTGTTATTGTCACTTCTCTTAAAGAGTGAATCATTGTTATATGCTATAAAAAATGAGAATTTGTGAAAAGATTTGCATACCAATAAATGTCAAAATACAGCATTTTCCTTTTTAAAAACTGTTATGGCATTCAAATGTTCCTAGATATATGATTTATATATCATATTTTCCTGCACAGAATATATTACAAGAATTGTAAAGGCTAAATCAACCCCTTCAGTAGAAATACAACTATATATTTTGTTAAAATATGTTTCTGATAGTGAAGATGCTACATAGATAAATTTAATAATTGTTTAAAGACTCCATAAGGAAACGTACCACTTTTTATGCTATATACATAAATAGAAACTATATATAGGACCCAGTTCGAAAGATTTGCTCTCAGTATATGTGAATACTTATAATGAAACCAGGTCTTTTGGAATCTGGCCACTGGTAAACTGTAGAGATTTTTGCCTCATATTTTTGGTCTGTTCCTCATAAAATTTGTAGTTTTCTGGTAAATCAATGAAGGTTGAAGTAATTAAATAATGCTAAATACTGACAGATATTTGAGTTCCAGACTTTATATCCTTCAAAAATACTTAATAATGCAAACCCTGTTATTGTAGCAACTTTCTAAGTTTATAGGAGCAATATTCAAACTCTTTGCCTATTTTGGGGCCTTTGCCCCCCCCCCCCATTCTTTCTGGCTTTGTCCAGATTTCTTGCATTGAGAGGTTGCGAGGTATGACTGGTATAAGTTTGTATAGATAGGCCTTACACCAAAGTAGGTCACTTACAGTATAAGAAAGTCATTTGGAATTAGCGCAGACTTGCAGTGAGCACAACTCTTTTGGAATCTGGCCCATAATCTTGTTTATTATTTTCTAGAATATATTTCAGGTTGGTATTTTTTTATACTCGGACTACTGACTATAGACTATTACTAATGGATTTGAAAAATTCCAGTATATCCTTTAAAAATACAGTAGTTATGTGCCATAACCTATTTTATCCTGTCTGCAGCTGTACTATAATCTAAAACAAAAACTATATTTTACAAGCTAAGTTATTAAAACTAATGTTTGCATGAGTATTCAGCTTATTAGTTTGTAAATTTTTATTTCTTAAGATATATACAGTTCTGTTATTTCTTAAAACGGTCATTTCTGATTTGATTTTACTAATAAAATAACTTTTCCATAAGAAAATTGCACTTAAAAATGATTTCTAAAAAACGATTTCCATTAAAAACACTGTCCTTAGTGGCCAATCTAAATACTCTAACCATTTGTCATAGGATTATAGGAAGTTACTAGGCTATTGGTCCTGAGGCCCTTACAAGCCTAGCCAAGAATTTAGCCCATGTTCCAACAAGACAGCAACCTATGCCACTGTCCAGCAGGGACACAGGTGGAATCCCAGGGGTGTATTTTCTGTTCCTCATCCAGTTATCCAGGTTGCGCTTAAAAAGGCTTAATGAGGTACTCTGCTTTACATGGAGAGGGAGTCTATTCCACAAAAGAGGAGTCTCTGGGACACAAATCTGTCTCACCAACAAGTCCTACTGATGTTACAGACCTGGTTGAGGTTGCGCATGCAGATTACTCAAGTGGAGCTTGACTTGTAGATATGCAGCAGTCCCATCAGGGTGGGATTCGAGATTGCTTTGTATGCCAAACAGAGGTCAGCTCTGAGGAGTCTGTAGGAGACTGAGTAGATGGACTTGGCTTTTAGCCTATCTGTGTAGGGTAGATGTTTGAGGCCCAGGATTCTGTGGGTGAGGGACCTTTTTGGTCTGTCTAGCTGCTGCATGTGCTTTGTGAGGTACATGCAGAAAGGGGCATTGTACTCAATAATGGGTCTTATAAAGTAAGAATACAGGGATGTTATGACCACATGATGAGATAACCTTACTAATAAGTTGGGCCATGTAGAAAGCTTTCCGTACAATGGAGGCAATATGGTGGTCAAAAGTCAGCTTGCTATCAACCTGGGCTCCCAAGTCCCTCACTTCTGATTACATGCTTAGGACCTTATTATCAATGTGATAATTTTTGGGGATGCCACTCTCCCCAAAAGGGATGATGATGCATTTTTTGGCATTCAGTTTGGGGCCATGTGTCTGGCACCAGTCATTTGTTTGGGTGAGACCCTCTTGGAGGATGTCCACATCAGTAAGGGAATTGATGACACACCCAGTTTGCAGTCATCTGCAAACTTGGTCAGTCATAGCTCACTAGATTTGGTCTGCACCTCCAAGAAGTATATCCCAAACAGTAGAGGCCCCAAAACTAATCCCTGGGGTACACCACTTGTTACGTGTTTACTTCTTGAGGTGACTTCCCTTATTTTAACTAGGTGGGTTCTATCAGTGAGCCAGTTTGCTACCCATCTGGTAACATATGAAATGTTGCATAGTTGAGAGAGTTTATCTATTATACCTGTGTGGGGAATAGTATCAAAGGCTTTGGCCAGGTCAAGGTTGGTGGTGTGTACCATCTTTCCCTCATCTATGGCCTTGGTGACTGTCTCCAAGAAGTCGACCAAATTTAACAGGCATGACCTCCCCTTGACAAAACCAAATTGTGTGGGATCAAGTGTCTGGAAGTTGCCAATGCCCTTGTCAATGAGGTCCATGATAATCTGCTCCATGGCCTTGCAGATCAGGCTAGTTAGGCTGATGGGTCTATAAATTCCTGGATCAGTGGATGCTACACCTTTGTGCAAAGGGATGACAGTGGCTGTCCACGCGGCTGGGATGAAGCCAGTACTCAGGCTTTGGATTGAATAGGATGCCTAATGGTGCTGCAACTTCCTGTCAGAGTTCATGTAAGATGCAGCCTGGGGTGTTATTGAGTCACATGGAGGCTGTATTTTATGCCTTTGAGAGGGCAGTAATGACTTGCTCCCTAGAGATAAGGGGAGGGAAGCAGGTACTGGGAATGTCCTGTTTTACTGATGGGAAGGACAGAGGAGTGAAGTTTTCACTGAACCTGTCTGCTAGCAGGTTGGCTGTATCTACAGCATTTGTTTATGTGGTGTCCCTGACCACCAGTTCTGAGCAGATCTGGGCATTTCCCTTGAGATGTGGATATATGTGAAGAAGGCCTTATGACTGTCTTTAGGATATGTGGCCAGTTTGGACTCAAAGCTAGCTTTAGAGGATTTTACTAGTGCTTTTATTTTCAGGCTAAGGAGAGATTGCTTTCAATTAGGCACCTGCTCTTTCTTGGTCCGGGACAGCAATTTTTTCCTTTTATTATAGAGTTTATTTATTGTAGATGTCCACCAGACAGGTTTACTCTTCCTTGAGGAGGATGAGTTCATCCTGTCTGGTATTCCTGATTCCATGCAGCTATATAAATGGTCAGATAGTACTTTGGTGTAGGTTTGGACATACGTGCCAGTTCCTATGGAGGGAGAGGGGGCTGTGAAGTGGTTTATACCTTACCTCAGGAGGCTGTAATCAGCTTTGGAGAAGTGTTTTTGTTTGACCCAAGCTGGGGGGTGGGGACAGGAGAGATGGTGACTTCGAAAATGACTTCTTTGTGGTTGGATCTTACTAGGGATGAAGACACTGTAGGGATGCTGCAGTGGTTACTCATGTTGGTTAATACCAACTCCAAGATATTTTCACCTCTTGTGGGGGTGTCAACTAACTGGTCCAAGGCATTTGTATTGAGGAAATCAAGGAATCTCTGGGCATTTTTGTATTGGCATGAGTACTTCTTCCAACCTATGGTTGGATTTTTAAAGTTGCCCAGGATCAGGGTAAAGGGTTGAATCTTGATAGATTCAAACAAGCCCAGATAGGTGGAGTGGGCATCTTGAGTCAAAGTTGGAGGCCTATAGATAACTATAATTCAAATAGATGTCTTGTCAATTGTTAACTGCACCTGGAGTGTTTCTTCTGCATCATACTGTTTGACCAGCCTAGAGGTGTGTATGTCTTTTATATATATTGCAACTCCACCTCCTTTAGTTTTGCTGCCCATGGCTTGGGGTCTGAATGAATGATAGGATGAGTAACTTGGTATGGCTGGGGTGCTCTCCATACCTTTGAACCAGGTTTCTGTGACTGCACAAATGTCAGCTACTTCCAGGGTTAAGAATGCTTGCAATGAGTGCAGTTGCATGTTTAGACTCCTAGCTTTTAGTGGCATGACCTTTAATTTACGTTTTAATGACATTTTCATATTGGTAGTTTTGACCTCATGGCATTGCCTAAAAAAAGGCACTATGGGGAGGCAGCAGCCTTTGCCAGGAGCCTGAAGTCCAAGTGAGACAGATGCAGGCCATCTCTGGCAAAGCATCATGGTTTGTCAATCATGTCATCCCAGGCTGTCAGGTACTGGATCCCCTTGGAATGACACCAGAAACTAAGCCAGTTGTTAAAGTCAATCATTTTATTTTTGTATTGAGGCATCATTCTGGGTGATGGTAGAATGCTGCTTAAGGCTAGGAACGCACCTGCCTGGGACACATATTCAGTGAGCTCAATAATGTCTCTCTTCATATAGTCCAGGGAGGTACATCTCAAGTCCTTCACTCCAACATGGACTATGACAGAGTCATAACAGTACCTGTTGAGAGACTTGAGTGCACTGGTGATGTGGCGGATCCTGGCACTTGACAAACACCTATCCATGACTTTCTCCTTATCCAGCCTGGTTAGGGGCACACCTGTGTGTTTCACAATGGAGTCTCTTATGACTAATATGTTGGGTTTATGTTTAGGCCTTAGTGGCTGTGAGACATAGGTATGTGGACTGTGTGTGGTGTGGTGGGCAGTGGAGTTCACGTTTGTATGCCTTGGAGGTCTCTTTTGTTTGGCTATGCTTTTGCTGAGGACCTCTGCATATGTGGGGATGTGTTGTGTAGGTGTGGGTGGTGTTTGAGATGTGGTATTCATGTTGCCAACCTTCCCAGTGCCAGATATACTGATTTGTGGGGGAGGGAACAATGACATTAGGTGCTTGATGTAATTGCATCTCTCACAAATTGTGTTCCTAGGTGGTAGTAGTAGAGGGTTGTCTGTGTACATGAGACAGTTACTACACTGTCTCAGGATGCCCATATCAACCAGACTGGCAGGAGAAAATGTAAGAAATTCTCCATCAATATTTGTCAGAAACCGAGGGAGAGACGCCAGAAAGTGCTAAGAGGATAAAGGGAGGAAGATCTAAGAGCAGTACCTACATAATATTATTTTTAATAACCATAGGATAATTGCAACTAAAATGCAAGTATGTGTTAGAAAGGTAGGCTTTCTATATAAACATAAATTGAAACATCCAATATATTTTTTATATTAATGTCCAAACATCAGTCATTTGATTATTACATTCAGTCTTGAACTTTATAAAATCCACAGATTCATTCAGTTCTTCAATACTTCCTGTCAATGAAAAACTAAATAATTTCAATATCTACAATGAAATGTTTAAAACACATTAAACTTAGATGTTGAAATGTATTGCTTCACTTACTCATTATATGCCATATTTATAAAATGGGTATATCGATGCACGCATTGCCACACTCTTAATTGTTGATATAACTGCTTCTCACAGAAAAACGTTAGAAAGTACTGCATCCACCAAAGAAAGAATTTAAAGAAGTGGCATGAAACATACCTGTACAGAAGAAACATTCTTGAAGCATTCTAAATCTTCTACTTGCAGGATAGAAATATATAAATAACATACGTAAGTGGTGACTAAGAAAAACATTCCCAGCAAAGTTTACTTGCTTTAGTTAACTAAGAAAATGCAGAGTCAAAAAAAGAATCAGCTTCCTCTTATGTTGTTTAAGTTATTTTATCAACGAAAGCTGCTATCAGTTCAGTTTGGATCCTTGTGACTTTTTGGAGTGTGCTACCTATAGTCAAAAACTCACAACATCTAACCTAACCCCTGCTACTTATATATACCAACTATATGATCACAAAACAGAGAGGAAAGGGCAGATTCTCAATCCATACTATACTGTGACCTCTCACTATGTAATGACAGCATTCTGTAATAATATGGCTATTCAATCAATTTTGCTGGTAGTGTTGATAGGTACCTTGACTTGGCCAAAGCCTTTGACACTATTCTCCACTCAAGCATAGTAGATAAACTCTTTCAACTAGGCATAAATCCATATGTTACCAGGTGGGTAGCAAACTGGCTCATTGATGGAACCCAGCTACTCAAAAAAGGGGAAGCCACTTCAAGTAGTAGACCCATAATGAGTGGTGTACCCCAGCGATCAGCCTTGGGGCTTCTGTTATTTGAGATATACTTCTCTGAGGTGCAGACCAAAACCAGTGAACTATGGCTGACCAAGTTTGCAGATGACTGCAAGCTGGGTGCAGTCATCAATTCGCCAAGTGATGTGGACATCCTCGAACAGGGTCTCACCCAAACAAATGACTGGTGCTAGAAACAGGACCTCAAGCTGAATTCCAAAAAATGCATCATCATCCACTTTGTGGAGGGTGACATCCCCACATGTTATCACATTAATAACAATGTCCTAAGTGCACAATCAGTAGTGAGAGATTTGGGCACCCAGGTTGATAGCAACCTGACTTCTGACCACCATGCTGCTTTCGTTGTACAGAAAGCTTTCTACATGGCCCACCTCATAAGTAAGGGTATCTCATCCAGGGACAAAGAGGTCTTAACATCCCTGTATTCTTCCTTATAAGGCCAATTATTTAGTACAATGCCCCCTTTGGCATGTACCTCACAAAGCACATGCAGCAGCTAGAAAGACTACAGAGGTTCCTCACCATGAGAATCCAGGGCCTCAAACACCTACCCAACACAGACAGGCTAAAAGCCCTATCCCTCTACTCAGTTTCATACAGACTCCTCAGGGGTAGCCTCTGTTTAGCATATAAAGCAATCTCAACCCTGCCTTGATGGGACTGCTGCATATCCACAAGTCAAGCTCCACTCAAGCAACCCACGCATGATGTCAACCTGGTCTGTGATATCACTAGAACTTGTCGGCGGGACAGATTTGTGTCGCAGAGACTCCCCCATCTGTGAAATAGACTCTCGCTCCACATCAAGCAGAGTACATCATTATCCCTTTTTAAGCACAACCTGGATAACTGGATGGAAAACAGAAAATACACCTCTGGGATTCCAACTGTGTCCCTGCTGGACAGGGGCTTTGGGTGCTGACTTGTCTAAACATGGGCTAAACTCTTGGCTAGGCTTATAAGGGCCTCAGGGCCAATAGCTTAGTAACCTCCTATGATACTATGATCCTATGAAATGTTCATATTCCAAATGTTTGCCAAAGGGGTGATTCCTGAATTTTTGGGATTAAAATCACCGGTAAAATGTAATAGTCTACTTCGTGAAAAATGACAAATAGCCACAGAATGTCAACCTTCCGCTAATAAATCCTGAGAAATTGCATTAATTTATTCTATAGGCAGTCATGATTTCATTGTAAGAAACTTATTTGAAAGATATTCACAGTCATTTAATATGATAAACATATTATTATCGTTATATGTCACATCTATTAAAACTACAGTCTGTCTCTGGACTCCTTGAAGGCTGTTTGTAGCCAAGGTGCTAGAGAAATAAAAAAAACTTTTTGTGGCTTTGGTGGTATCGTTTGTGTTGAAGCACATACAGTTTGTTGTTCCAGAGCTACATTCTGTATTTGTCTGCCTTCATAATTCAAATGCTTTTCAATTCAGATAAACTTTTCAATAGCATACATTCTTGTTTGGTTAAATTATGTCCCTTAATTTAGTCTTATATATTGTTTCAAAGCTGGATGGACATACATAGAATATAAAGTAGCATTAATTGCATTTGTGTGATAACAAATATCTGTACACAAAAAGCCATTGTGGCATAAAATCCAATTTAAAGACAACAATATCTTCATTCCTCAAGGGGTCAAACCAAAACCCATGTTTTATATATTTGCTTTTCGATCTTAGTTCAAACATGTGAACTAAAATGATAACTCTACCAGTCAAAATTATTATTTGAATCCACGTGTAATATTGTCTTTTGAAGTTTGTTTCCATGCTCTTATTCTTCATTGTCCATGCTGGTGTTGTTAACTTCTCATTTCAATCTTTCTAATATTTTGGATATCCAAAAACCGCCAAAAGACCAAGACAAACTGTAAAAAATCAGATAACGAAGTCGGCCGCCAACAATACCATGAAGTCAGTGGAGTCTGACGAAAGCGCTTAACTGAATAAAGAAGAGTTTTTCTTTCATCCGGATCTGTGGTATTGTTGGCTGCCTACTTTGTTATCTGTTTTTCTATAATATTTTGGAATGCTAAATTATCCCTCCAGGAGGAGCTTGGTGCCATAATTGTTGCCAGATGATAATTCCCTTATTATTAGTAAGAAGATAATCAGGCAGAGTGCCTTAAGGAGACATTGTTTTCTAAAAAAAAAAAGATGTTTCTTTTCATTTACTGTTTGTGTAGTTTCCAATGAAACATATTTATCCTTCTTGTTATTATAAGAATAAGCCAACCAATCATATTCACTTTTCTCTCTCATAAACTTCTTGCATTTTCCCAGTGATAACTCTGCCTCAAGCCTTTCTAGATCCTTAACCACATTCTGATAGGCAGACTCATACTGGCTGAATAAACAATCATTTAATACTAACTTACTAAAATATTTTGTTTCAAATGCACATTTTATCACTGACATGAGACAGAAGTGCCTTAATCACAAAGTATGTATCAATTGGTTAAAAACTCTGTAAATTATGTCTTCCCCAATCCAACTTCCCAAAATCACAGCTCCCTTGTATTTGAAAGCTCAATAGCAAGACTGCAGTTGTGGAACATCTTTTTGAACATTCACTCAAAATTTCACTGTTGGTGCATGACTATAGAATTAATGTATCTAATAAGGGTGGGGAGACAGCATGTGAAGTTTCAGAAGGTGTATTTACTGTGAGGTGATTAGGACTATAATGGAATCAAATGTAATTATGAATTGTGTGATAGTGTTTGAGTAGAAGAGTCAATGTAAGGACTCATTTGTGGAGACAATTTGACACCTTTATTTATTTATTTAAATATTTGTTAATTGGTTGCGTGGACTGATCACTAAGCTCTATTGCTACTTGAAAGAGCAGTGATGTGAAAATACATTGACTAAAATAAGATACAGAATACAATTTAAAGGCTTAATGATAGAAGTTTGATCATAATCAAATTCTTCCATGTTTAGGAAATGGATTTCATGAAATTCACTTTGAGAGTAAAATATCTTCACAGTTTACCAGATATTTACATATATATATATATATATATATATATATATATATATATATATTTATATAAAATACTCTCTCTCTCTCTCTCTCTGTATATATATATATATATATATGTGTGTGTGTGTGTGTGTGTGTGCATAGTCATAGTATCTTTCATTACATTACAGTCAGCAATAGTCTGTCAGACAAGACAACAGATACATGCATAGAATGTACACATTTTTCTTGTCTGGTTACTCTGATCTGCAAATCAACCAAGGCATTTATCACCATAGTCAGTGAAGCAAGCAGCCTTTTTAACAGCAGGGATTACTTCTGCACAGATGGCACCAATCAGTTTAAAAGGATTATCTACACAGAGGACATGTGTACCAGCTGCATGGAACCATTCAACATTTCACAGAAACACTGGGAAAATGAGAAACTGAATATTTTATTGAATGAATCCAGGGGATATGCTTGATATAGATCTCTGCCCTTGTACAAATAATGGATGTATGAATTTGGGGATTGTGTGTCTGTGTGTGTGTGTGTGTGTGTGTGTGTGTGTGTGTGTGTGTGTGTGTGTGTGTGTGTGTGTGCGCTCGTGCGTGTTTGTTTCTATCTGTCTGTTTACATTCATGTCTGGGAAGGATCTGGGTCAGGCCCGAAAAGGGTCTTTGGATCAGTCCAACTACCCAGTAACCAAACAGTAAACAAATAAATAACAAATAAATAAAGGATAACTGGACGGCACTTAAAGGCAAAGAGCCCAGAACAATGGCTTACAACCCATGACTAGCACTACATGAAAAGCAGATCAAGGAGGGGTCCATTTTTACTTGGAAGACTGGATAGTGATAATGATACTAGTACTCAGAGCTGATCCTGGAATCATATAAAGCAGGAAGCTATATAACTGGGTAGCAATCTCACACCTAAAGGGAACTGTTATATTATAGGACATTACTGCACACCAGAGTGCCTGCAGTCTTTGTTTTACATGCAGTTTTATGTGGTAAAAAAACAAAGGAATTGTCATTTGCTTTCTGTCACTGTACATCTGTTCTGAGACCATTTGGAATGGTAAGGGTTTCATACTCTTGGTCATGGCCAACAGAACTGTTCAGATTGACAGTTATATAAGTGAAAAATGCCCTGCACCTTCCCTTCCTGAGAGGATAGCTTTGTGTGGTACAGCAGAACCAATACTTTTTATTTCTAGATAATCAGATATGGCATTTTATTCTATCACATTTACTTACACATCTGATATTTCCTTAATGTGTTTGTCTTCCTCTTTCTGTACTAGTAAACACAATACCGTGCCGTGACATCCAAGAAAACCACTGGTAAATGGCATTTTTATACCTTTGATTTCTTTAAAAATAATATGATGACATCACTTTGACTGGCAGCCAATATATTTGCTGCCAGACAAGCGCTGTTCCAGCATCAGTAAAGCAAGAGAGGCTTATCATAACAGACTCATATTCATTATATCACCATACCCGTTTAGTTAGCTGTGTGTCCATCATGAAGTTATGTACGTGCTTCTCAGCTTTGGTGAGTTCAAGCTTCCGTGCAACCACAGCGACCACAAGAGCAGTACAACCTGCACCCTGCAAAGGAGGAAGACAAATGACAAATTAGTATGATCAGTGATGCATGTAAAGAGTCTGCAGTATCAAGGAATGACACAAGACATGTGAAGAACATAAAATATCAAGAAATGACAGAGAAATACTAGCTCAGATCTGCACAAATGAAAATGGAATGAATGCAATAGCAGTGCTTGCAAATAACAGAAATGAGTTAGTCACATTTAATGGCCATTTTATTCTTTAACAGGACTATGCCTCATCAATAACAATTAAAATTACCTTTTTCAAATACAATTTAAGAACGGATGTAAACCTGACAAGGAGTACTCTCTGGGTCACAGCACTCTAGCATTATTATGAGAATGTGAATGTTGTTCTTACCGACATTTCACAATGTCCTAATGTATTTCTGAACAACAAAAGTACTAACTTCTCTCCAATATTGTAATGCATTCTTATTTTATAACATATTACACATGGGCACATTCACAGGAAACTTTCAAATGTGAACCCAATACCAACTAGTTGCATTTAATGAGTTAGGATTTTTAAATTAACATTCATAGGGGTTCTGCAATATACTGTAGTTAATTTTGCTGGCCTGTTGCCCTCCTGTGTAGTCACATCTCTAATGCACAAAGTATGAGGTTACATGAGCTTAGGGGTACGAGTAAACTTCCTTATTCCTACACTTCTGCAATCTCACTGAAAACATTACTTTACTTCTGATGTAAAAAGACTGATATAAATCAGTTCACCAAATCTTTTTCAGTTAAAACACATGTTCAAACCCAAGTATCCATAATTCTCAACCATTTATTTCCAGAATTAGGGGCAAATAAAATCATGATTAGGGGAAAAAGCACCCATATGCAGGATACTTACTGGTAACATTAACTTAGAAAGATGATAGAAAAAGATGTGAGATAATATATACTTTCTGCAGCAAAATAAAGTCTGTGACTGTAATGATTACTAGCATTTTGCTGACTGTAATACACTAACTTTTCTAAAAAAATCCAGTTTTAGGAGGGATGGAATATAATTCTGATCCAGAATTAGGAACACCTCTAAAATTTGGGACAGTTAATAGGTATATCTGTATCCAATTTTTCCCTTGGATCTACCTACCTTCTGTACAAAGCTAGGTCACACCCATTAAGGCTTAGAAATTGCATACTACACTGTGAAATTAAGTTTCATTCTCTTCCCACAAGCCACTGCTGCTACAGAAGCACAGTGCCATCCTTCTGCAGCACAGCACCTTACTATGCTAGCTCGCTGCCACTGTGTCCATGCTATCCAAGTGCCAAGCATACTTCCAAACTGGTAGTGTTACAAAAATGAATGTTCAAAAGCTTATTCACCAGCTAGCTAGCAAGAAAATACTTTGTAAAACCCATAACAACAGCAGTGCATGAAACAACTGCATTTTAATATCTGTTGTCCTGAAAAACAAGTACAGATTTTTAGTAGAATAAAGTGTTAGATTCTTTTAGCCATTCCAATAAAAACATATGACATTTGAAAACAAGTGAAACTGAGCTGCCATTTCATAACTTGAAAATACATGATTTATTAGTTTACAAGTACCTTATATATGATAGGGTTGAAAGGGAATTACTTCATATTCAACATTCTTCTTCTTTGTATTATTATTATAATATTACTTTGTTCTTGACCTTTTCCAGGTCTACATTTTGGCCATGTTTCTCAGCTCTCCAGCACCTCATGATAATGGCTATTTTGCTAATAGACAGCTATCTGTGAAGTATATATATTTGTGTTTTGCTGGAAAACTGTGCAGTGTAACAGCACTTTCTGAGATAAACTAATAACATGGAACCCTCATTACTTTCCCATTTTTTTTTTTTTTGTGGAGCTTGACTGTTTTCAAAATGTCTTAATTACAACACAGTCTGCTTCAGGCAACTCTGTCTGACAGGTCGTTAATAATGCTGCAAACTAGAGCCACTTCCCTCAGGCAATCTTAGTAAACAAACGAGTGCACGTACAGTGTAAAGAATAACGGAATAAAATATAAGGAGAGGGGTGCTACACTTGAAAAGAAGACACAACAAGTTAATCACTAATGAAGTAGCAGTAGCATTTCTTCCCCTTTGACATCTTAATAGAGTAGCAAAGCTCTTGTTAACAAGCTTCTTAAATGCATATGAATTCCACATGAGATGCAACTCTCAAACCCACCATCTGCTCGCCCTCATTTCCTATAACGTTGATTGGCCTCCTTTTATGTTTTTGTCTCACTTTACGTCCCTGTCTCTCCTCTCCTGGGTATCACCACTTCACCCAGTGTACCTCCTTTTATTAAATGTTGGCTTTGATGTTGTCCGTTAGTCCCCATGCTCACCAGATCTTCCTAGTTTATTTATCTAAACTGAATAAACAGTCTTTCACTACCCATCAAGGCAAAGTCCTCTATAATGTAATTAGTATGGTCCCCAGAATTGCACCATACCATATTTGATATAAAGAATTCTGACCCACTGTTAACACCGCACGACTTCAACTCATCTCCTAAACATCTTATCACATCTCAAACACATTCTCAAAGTGTACCACTAGATACTCATATGAAGCAGACTGAATGCTAAAAGTGAATTGAAGCAAAATTTCAAGTGCCTATTCTGTAAATAAACTTCAATCAAACTATAAAGATACTGGTCCTTTAAATAATGGCATCCTTGAGTAGTTCTGCCTTCTTGTCCTCATGGTTCTAGTCAGTCCTGTGGTGTGATTAGTATCTATTAACCTAAAAGTTTCTTGGTCAGTGTAACACTCTTCATCCAAACTGCTTTTAATCTAAAATCATAAATGGAGAAACCACTGAGAAGCAGTATATAACAATTTCACCATTTATTTTGCATGCATTTGCATAAAAGATGTGGAAATGTCAGGCATGTAACACGACTGTGATACAGCTAGTGTTTCTGTCCTTTCCAGCACATATAACTGGGTTACAAACAGACAGATGCATGGTCAGAACTACATATCTCCACAAGAATCCACCCCTGTTCACTTACAGCAACAACTGGTACTACTGCACATGCAGATTTTCCTCCGTCTAGCTGACTATTAATTCTTTAGTGCAAAGAGTACAGTAAATGTTATCAGTTACCCTTAAAGTACTGATTTTGCAATACAGTCTTCTTATTTGAGATGCTCATTTCTCCTTTTTAGTCTCCCTGGCAGGCAGGTTGAAGGTGCAGTGATATTCCCTGTTCTGTTCTTGTCTGCAGGCATTACAGACACTGACCTGAATGTTCAAACAAACCTGCTTGATGTCAGGCTACTCGAGTGCCTGTACAGCCAGGTCTTACCTGTGAGGGTCAGAAAGGGATTAGCATGGCAAGGAACTTATTTGTGTCAAGTTAGGCACTGAATCTTTTGCACAGAGAATGTTCTGCAGAATACTCCTCATGTTATACTCAAAGCACCCAGTTCTGCCAGTTTCAGCCATCCACTGATATGCTGATATCTAGAAAGTAGGGACACATACTGCAGTTAAGCCTTTAGTTACTAACTTCAGCTGTTCCAGTATTCCCACATCACATATCTATATCTTTAATAAACTGCATTTGTGACACACATTTCAAATACACTAAAAAATCAGTCAACTATTTGAAAGAAAAAACAAAAATACTACTTAATCTTTAATCTATTCTTCCCAGCCAAAAAGCCCCAACACTGATGTTTGTGTTTTTTTTATGAACTGAAGTAGCTAGGTATCTTACCTAACTGATTACTGTACTGAATGATACATTTGGTTCAGAAGCATATACATGATATTGCTTCCATTAGTTGAGTTAAGTTGTGCCTAATTAAGTAATCTCACTATTTTGGTCTCTAGACTAGGGACTCCAGAGTTTGTAAGATCCACTTCTCCATGGTAGGGTCCTGATGAGTATTCCATTTTCTAATGATTGACTTGGTTGCTATGAATAACAATGTATTTTCTAATCCTTAATGTTAATCTTAATATTAGAAATTTGCAATCCTGTACTATGAACCCTAAAATAAGTTTATTATGATAGGCGTGATACCTGGCAATATCCCCAGTATGTATGTATCCAGATACAATTATCCAAAGCTTCTATAAGCTAAGGCTATTTCAGGACACATGAAGAGACACATTCTGGGTACCACATCACCTCAAGAAAAAAAAAAACTTGAACCCCATATAAACTGAACAATCTAGAAGGGTAAAAAAAAACATGAGTAGAAACTGGCTACTGAAATATTTTTTTAATCAAAAGGAGTCTATGAACATAATCAGTATCTGTTTTTAATGAATCTAGCACATGGTTTGAAACTTCTCCCCAAAAGCATCAATACCTTTTTCTCCAAAGCATCAATACCCTTTACCTCACAACCATGGAAAAATATGGCTTGGATAGGCTAAGAAAGATATCATCGACATACAGTATTTTGTTTTATTCTACCCGCTCCCTCTATGGCCTGAAGTGCAGCCTTTACTAGAGAAGCTATGAGAAAACAAAAACAATAGACATAAAAGGGGAATCTTGATTTCATAGCTCACCATATTGTAAAACTAGCAGATACTAAATTGTGAACTCTGACTAATGCTTTTGTATCTCTGTTTAGGCCCTGTAGCATGTGAGTGCAATCCACATTTATTTAGTACCTTCCAGTTGAAAGGCTAGTTGACTCTGCCAAAGGCTTGTTTAATGCCAAGACTGATAAAGCCACTCTGTCCTCTAACTTTGAGCATCACCCTTCTCATCAAATTTGTAGCCTACTTACATGGATACTTGCTACCTGATTCTGGTGCACCACAACTAGGACTATAGATTTTATATTTTTAGCAAAAACAGAGATGAAGATGCAAGTAACAGTTAACACTGAGATTAGATAATGGGATGCCACCATAGTGGAATCATTACCTTTTTGTTCACCAGAACTCGAACCACGCATCTCCAAAAGTCACAAATGGATCATCACAAAAGCACCTAAAAGTCTTAGAAAGCTAAGTAATAAGTAAAAATCATACATTTTTAAAAACTGTAAAAGCCTCATGATTATCCAGTGACTTAAGGCTCTTATTGCACTTTGTAAGTATAACTATTTGAGGAATCCTACCCATAAGCCCCTGTTGTCACTTGCTTAAGGGAGTAGAAGGACTGAGATCTCATCCTCTCAAAACTGTTACTAACAACCTCCATGATTTTAAGAAAGTCATAAATGCAGAGGACGTTGGAGCACTAAATTTATTATAGTTGCTTTTCCCTTCAGACTTGCAATGTAGACTTAACTGTAGTTTAATGAACTTCAGTCTGGTCTTGTCCTATGAAACAGTTTAACAGAGGAATTGTTCAGACACAAATTTTCCTTCTCCAGCTCTCTTACGCAGACTCGTTTTTTGATACGTGCTGCTTCTGGCACAAGTAATTCAGCCAGTGTCACCTTGCTACCCTCACAACAACAAATGGCATCCCATGTGCCTCATGTTCTACTACTCACCTCACAAGTAGTTAGAGGATCCTTCACCTTACGTCATAATGGGAAAAATAATGAGATTTAGCTCATAAGAGGTTATTCTTCTGTCTGTGCATAATCAAGGGGATGTTTGAATTCATCAGTATTCAATGATAATGGCAAAATTACAATTATACACCCCATCTTCACACACCAGGGTGGGATAGATTTAAAAATAATAATACAACTTGGATGCCATTCTCCATTGCAAGTTTTAAGTAGATTGCTTCCAAGAGAACAGAAATCAACACTTATCCCAAGTCTTAATTATTCTGTGCCTTTCACCCACACTAGCTGAGCTACTTTTGGTATGAAATGCCTGTTTGTTGTGGAACCCAATGAAAGTATGCAGGAATATTAATATGGCCCAGAAACTATTACATTTCACTTAGCCTCTGAGGCTGTTGTATACACCAGAATTAATTGAAATGCTGTAGAGATCCCACGGGGGAGAGAGTAATAACAGTGGTCAGCATTATCATTGACCAGTATACCTTGATAAGACAAATGACATAACCTTGCAAGGGATCACAGAGGATGTAAGTTGTCCAATTTAGAGTAATCTTATCCAGAAAGGTACCTATCATTCCTTTCCTATCTTTTAGAAGGAATGGCAAAGCCCCTCGTTTTAAAGTTATGATTCTCTGATTTTTGTGACTCTACCTTGTTAAGATGAGTTTCTTGACACATAGCACAAACAAATCTTCTGTAACCACAGCTTATTCTTTTTCATCAAATGTTTTATTTATTTATAATTAATATTAAGTATGATTACTGTTTAAATTGTGTCATTATGCACCCTTAATATACTACCACCAAACTCCTCTGACCTGCATATCAAAGTAAGAACTACATTTACAATAACTACAACAATAATTATCAAACAAGAAGAAGTAAATTGAATAACTACAGCTCTAGAGACACCCTGAGACCAAAATACAGACTAATGTGCTTAAACAGAAAAGAACAGCAGCAAAAAAGGAAAACCCTTTTGCAAGTGAAATAGTAAAAAGTAAATTTCTGCATGAATTTTACATATGACTGCTGCTGCACTTATCATGTTGCCCAGAGCAGGATCATGGTCAAATGGGGCCCCAAGCAGAATAATGGATCAGGAGCTCCCCCAACAACAGCACCCCCCCCCCCGGCAGCACCCTTCCAGCCATCCCAATGTCCTATTACGTATAGCTTTATAAGTGAATACTAGGCCAAGTGTCTTAAAGGGATATGTAAAATTATCTAATGCTTTAGCTAAACATATAAATTAATTTGGCCAAATGTTTTAAGTTCATTGCATTGGGGTTAATGCCATTGAATTTGAGAGGAGGTGATTTATTTAATAAAACAGACTGTTGTCGTTGTTGTGTCTTTCGGCTTTTCCCAGTTAGGGGTCGCTACAGTGGAACTCTGGTCCGCTAATGACTGGCAGTAGATTTTTACGTGCCGAGTTGCTGGTCCTGACGCACAACCTTCAACGAAGGTACGCCCATTCACGCATGTCTCCACACAGAAGACGCTCTAGCTGAGAATCGAACAGGATAACATATTACTGTGAGGCGACAACGCTACCACAGCACCACCACCACAGTCTTAATAAAACAGACTATACTGAGCTAAAATGGATTATAGAGTTACAAGCAGATAGGGGCATTGGCCTACATGATACTGTTTCTTTAAAGCCAATTTTCAAGTCACATCATGTGTATCATTAATTAAGTTTGTTAGGAGAATATAAAACTGTGGTTGCATTTTGCTGAAGTTTTTATGGTCTGAAGAAGTGCCATGATAGAGTGCTTACCTCTTTTTAGCTCAGCCATGGTGGTCATTTACTCTATTACAGTTTGGATTTTTTGTGGAAAGTCAACTTTTGTCTACTGGACCTACTTTTTTGTGCACATTTTAAACATAACTAATAACACAAGGTTAGAATCAAACCCTGTACCTTGTGTCTATGAGGTGAAAACCTGAAGAATTATGCAAATACACCCTCTTGGCTATTTCTCCCCAGTTACCAAAAACACTGTTCAAACATATCAGAGTGCGTACTATTTTCTTCTTATTTCGACAATGATTAGAAATATTTAAAACTTTTATTTCAAATTTTATAGCACAAACACTGATAGCCATTTGCTAAACAAAACAATACAGTTTCACAATGAAAATTGACTTGGCATGAACAGTAGGCTTCTCTACTCTTGAAACTCACATTCATTTAAACAGCATTGAAATCCACATTCAAAAAAATGCATCTTGTAGACGTTGATAGAGCAATTGTCAATATTTCTGCACATTGCAATATTTAGATAAGTCTTCGTACAACAGCCAATGAAGCAGGGAATGGTAAAATATAAGGAAGGTCAAATAATATGGGAAAATTGGAAAATATAGTGAAATGTGAAAGTAGTAAGACAGAATTCAAACTGAAGATGGATGTGAGCCCACTTCATTAGGATAAATATAAAGTTAAAACCAGAAGTGATGGTGATGCTAATGAAACAAAAAGATGAAATAAATACGCATATAAAATAAAATAAATAAACAGATAAGCTAATCAATAAATAAATTTGGATAGATGCAACATAAGCAATGTTTGAAAATAGCACAAACAAAAATGCTTACAAACAAAACACATATCTGCAATAAAATGATGTTCTGCAGCAAAAATGTATGCAAAGAAACAAACAACAAAAACAGATTTCTGTCATTATTGCCAAGCTATTCGACAGCAAGAAAAAGGAATTTCACATTATTGTGGTACTAAGGTCAGTGAAAACAGAAAATGATATTAGAAAACTAACCTGTTAGAGTAGCGTTATGACCTATATGAAGGTATAGGTAAACTAAAGAATTATCAGATACCGTTGTGAACACATTTGCACAGGGGAGTTAGATATTATTTAGACAAAAAATAAATAAAAACTGAAGAAACTAGAAGAAATGGATACAGTAGAAAAAATTATGGAGCTTATACCTTGGGTACCACTCAAAGGCACGCAACCAAAGCAGAAACAATGTAATGAAGAATGCATCAATGCAGATAATGGGACAAGCTAATAAAGAAATATAACAGGATAGGCATATTACACATACAGTAGATGACACCATTCATCTGTCCATACCTCCCTTTTCCCCATTTCGCATATGGGGTTGGGTGTCACATTAACAGTGACCATCATTTAGAGCCAATGTTTATTATTAATTACTGTAAACCCAAATTGTCAAAAACAACACTTTATTTTCTTCTAAGTCATATTTACTGGGGAAAAATACATCGCATGAAAAATTCTACACAACAGAATCTGTAAGAAAACAAAGAACATCATAAAAACAACATTATAGTAACAGTCAACAAACAACTTTAACTATCCAAAATTCTAAGACATTCTGTAAAGATAGAGCACTATGAACAATTAAAAATGTGTAATGTAACATAGGGTCCATATGTTTACACAAGGTTCATAATAACTGACATACTTATATCTAAAACCAAGAATGTCATTTTGATAATTTTACATTACTTTCAGTTACTTTTTTCTACAGTCCACTTCCCTTTTACCCTACAAATACCAGCCCCCACACCATCTCTACCCTTACACCAGAGCACATTCTGTCCTTGCTCTACTTCCTGAACAGCCTCATCAAGTTCCCAGTTTGCCCCTTTACTTCCCTGGCACCCCAGCCAGAGATTTAGTTAATCTCTCAACCTTCTCCTTTGCTACTTTCTCCAGCTTAAGAGCCTTCCAACCTTTTGCAATAATACTCTTTATCAAAGCAGTTCACACCTCTTTTCTCCTATCCATCCTATCCCTTCCAACAGCTAACATAACCAACTACCCCCAGGGTGCTTCCTACACTGCCAACACCTTCAACAGCACTCTCAAACACCTGCATTCCTCTTCACAATCCCAACAGGTGTGAATATTACTTGATCTTCTGGCTGCCTCAGCCCATACCTGCTGTGTGACCCTATACCACCCATGCAACCGCTTCAAATGCATATCATGCACTGATCACACTTCCTACACCTTCTTAGCCACCATTCATACTTCTTTCCACACCTCAAATTTTTTCCTGCTATATGCAACCTCTAAAGGAACCTACCCCAATGGCTCCATACTTGTACCAAACTGGTCTACTCATTCTATGTGGGGGGGGGGGGTCAAAAACTGAGCATCTCCAGACTGTGAGAGTATTACAGTCCATTTATTATTGCAGGGGTAGTCAAATTGGCTCATCTATTCCCCCCTATAGAGAGAGTTAGATATTAAGAAGCAGACCATCCTGAAGTCCTGTGAAATAGTATACTATACCCTCCCACTTGGCATCTCAATAACATGTGACAACTCTTTGGCTAGGAATGAGGCATGAGTGCTCCACCTACCTTAGTGAAGTTGCATGGCACTACACCAGCAGAGTGAGCTTGACTGACATTTTCCACAGGTGATCATCTACTTTCTGGTAGGTGTTCTCAGTACAGTGGGTCACACTTTCTCCCTCTCCCAAAAATGGGTTAGTCAGCTGCTTAAGCCTGCCCTCCATTGTCCAACTCCACAGGCAGGTGCCCATGCCACTTCTCAAACTTGGGTCACCTGTGTTATAGTCAGGGTTTCATTCCTCTAAGCCCTGGGATGCTTCCATACTCTGGCATTGTTTCAGATGTCACTTTCCTTAGCCGAGCTCTGCTTAAAACATTCCGCATCACTGATTATCTCTATCCACTTCAATTCAGTATAAATCAGCCTTATTTGCTTCTACTGCCATCTTATTCACTATTTCTCAATATAATCACTTTCAAAGCCTGGATAAATATATCTCATCCCCGCCATACCACTCAGCTGTCCAGATTTTCACAGAATGTCCAGGATTTTTGGCTCATATTTTTGGTCTATTTCTCATAAAATGTGTGCTTTTCTGGCAAATCACTGAGGCTTGAAGTCATTAAATAGTGCCATACATTTGAGTTTCAGACTCCATATTGTTCATAAAATGTATGGTAATATAAATCCTATTATTGTAGCAAACTTTCAAAGTTTATAAGAGCAATATTTAAACTCTGTCCCTACTTTTGGGCCTTTGTCCCCTGCCATTATTTTAGGCTTTGTTCAGATTTCTAGCACTAACAGGTTGAGAGGTATGCTTCCCCTTTCTTAACCTATCTCAGATATGACTCTCCACAACTTGATACAATAACCAGTCCCCTTCTCCTAAAACAAATAAAAAAAACTGTCAGGCTCAGAAAGTCCTAAAATCCTCCTGACAGTCCCTCATACTTTATATCAATACAGCTCAATTGTCTTTGCTACCATGTTTTGAGCCTCTCTCTCTCCAAGTACCTGACGCATGTTACTGCCCACAAGCCTACACATACTATACCTGGTCACACAGCCTTATTCTAACTCCTCTGCTAAACAGAACTCATCACCTTTTATCATTTCCTTCTCTACATTCCTTATCCAATCCAAGCATTTTCAATCCACTCAGCCCATCTCCCAACCCACCCACCTCATTATATCATCATCATGAAGCCTTCCTACTCTGTTAAGCAATATTCACAGCCTTAGCACATTTCTAGAGATTACTCAGTTCCCAACCGTTTTCCACTTTTCTACTTGCTTGACCTAACCCTGCTAATTCTGCAAACTTTTCTACACAACCTAACATATATTTCTGTGGCTCAACCAGCACCCCTACTCTGTGGAGTAACCTTTACTTGGTGAATCAAATTCAACATCAGAGAAAGAATCACAATCTTCACTACCTCAAATCTTCACCAAGTGAACCTATCATCTCTAACTATTTGCACTACAATGCTCAAACCCTGTCTTTAATTCCTTCTAGATCTTGTCCTGTATCCTTCTAACCATTGAAAAGACAGTATGACCCAGATATTTCCCTAACTTTGGAAAGCCTGAACCTTGAGAACAGCTTCCTTCTAGCATTATTACCAAATGATGTTGAGGATGAAAATGCAAACTTGATTCTCCCTAAACAACTGAAAGATACTGGAAAACATTGCCTCAACATTGCACAATAATAATATGCAGTCATCAGCAAAGAGGCTAATACAGCTTTTATTTTTCCTATAACAGCAAATACTCCAAGAACTCGGTAATACTCTGTGATAGCTTTTCCATTACAATTAAAAACACAGTGGATGAAAATGAAAAATCCTGATACATATACCTATCCAATGAAAAGTCCTGATACTTATCCCTATCCAGTGAAAAACGCTGTTACATATCTCTATCCAAATAAAAATGCTGCTACATATCCCTAGCCAACAATACCTTCTCTGATGCCCCCATTCACTCTAGTTGCATATGTCTTCCCATACAAGGCTTCAGTCCCACTTATCAGCCTTCACTTTCTTACAACCTGCTTTAGTGTTATCAAAAAAAAAAAAAAAATAGCCATGTTGAATGCCTTCAGCACATCCATAAGAAAGATCCCCACATTATCACTTTCATCTCCTTCTGCCTAGGTCACAGCATTTAATAGCAGTTTCCAGTCGTTCATTGATGACCTGTTTTTAATAATATGAGCTTGCTGTAGTCCAGCAATCTATGCTAATATGACTCTGATCCTTACATTCAATTCCCTTGCTAATACTTTGGCATTAGCATTGTATAAAGAGATTGGCTTACAATATACAGAACCAAAGGAACAGAGTCTTCAGGATCCCCCTTTCCTTTTGGCAACAAAACCATTTGTGGCCTCCTCCACATATCATGGGGTTTTACCTTCTTTGAAGATATTTTTTTAAATACAAATACTTGCTAAGTAATCCCACTCAGTTTGTTCACATTCATTATGGAAATTTTAGAAATGTTTACCAGCTGCCAGTCTTGTTCCTTTGTCAGGTATACTCCTGGTCACTGCTGTAACATGGTCTCGTTTTCTTGAAGTCACAATGGATGCATTGACCATTTTCCTTCTTCTTACTGAGTTTGAATTGGTACTTGGTCAAGTAAGCCCTGTCTGTTACATTCTGTGATTTGTAAATAATTCATTTCTTCTTGTTTAGCAACTTCACCCCTGTTTTCAGACCAGACACACACTGCATTTTGGGACATTCCACCCTCAAAAAGGGTAAGCTCTCCAGTGCCCTCTGCTGAAATAAGAAGTGAAATTTCCCTTGAGCCCTGAAAAAATTTCCCCTAGTCAGTATGAGTACCATCTCAGGACTCCCCTGAAAATACACTATGTCTATTGAGACCAACCTGATAAATAAAAGATAAATAAAACAGGTCAGTAAATAAATAAATAAATAAAATGACCTACCAATGAGGTAAGCAGAGTAAACACAGAAGAAAGTAATGCATTGCTCAAAAGGAAAGGAACACAAATGCAAACAATACAGTAAAACAGTAAGGATAGCTTATGAAGAAATTCTGGATTTTTTTCATGGGGTGGCAAAAGGGTACAGTGAGCTGTGGAAAGTAGTGATGTATTCTAAAATAATTGAAGAATTCTTAAAAACTGTCTTAACAGATCAAAAAGATGTCAGCTTCAAGTAAGACTCTAACATTCCATATTGGATACAAATGATGGGGACAGGATAACACAACAAAGGATGAATTAAAAATACATTTTGTGCTCAGCATGATTTTGTGAGAAAACCAGAGACTGCCTAGAAGATGTTCTTGCAGTAGTGGTGTAGCAAGTTTCTAGGGATGTTACAGAATAACATTACAAAAGATAAGAGTAGAGCAGAGGATAATAATCCTTTTATGTTTCAGTCACGCATATTATTTTACCACATCACTTTAACAGCTCTAAGATGAAAGTTGCTTAAAAATACAAACTGAAATTATTGCGATAATACTTTGGTATTTTTTTGCATTTAATATATCACTAACTTCTTTATCATGGCTTTGCCAATAGTCACAGAGGAATAGTTCACAGCCAACTGCTTATTTTGTCAAGACCCTTTGATTATGCTTGAAAATAGAACATGGTCTGATTAGCAAACAGATAGAAAAGGACAATATTACCTATAATTAAATGATCCCCTGTTGTTCTGAAACTGAAAAAACCCCCAGAGAAAACATAGGTCATCATATGTGGTGCAGTGGATAGTGTTTTCACTTCACAGCAAGTAGTTCTCTGGTTCGATTCTTGGACGGGTGTCTTCTGTATGGAGTCTGCATGTCCTCCCTGTGCTCATGTGGGTTTCCTCTAGGTGGTTCAGTTTCCTTCCACATTTCAAGAACATGCTGTAAGTGGACTGTACACTTTAAATTGGACATAGGTGTAAGTGTGCATGCAAGTGTGTGGTATGGAAGAACAGCCGTGGCTGGGCTACCTACCCAGTGGTGTGAATTTTAGCTCTAGGTTATTGCCACTGTTGAATTCACACCCTGACCCCATGATCTAAAATGGGGAAAAAGGGGTCGTGGATGGATGGATATGTTATCATATATTGATCCTCTATGGAGTGTTATTGACCCTGTAGCCATTGAAGTAAGTGGCATGATGCCAAAAATGATGTCTGGTATTGCCATACTGATATGAATTCACTTTTTTAGTTCAAGATCCTTTGCCCACAAGTATCTTGTGCTTCCACTGTATGGCATGTTATTCCCACTCTCTTCTCTATCACTTAGAAATGGGTTAGCTGGAATCACTGCTTCCTTTGAGAATATTCCAGAAAAGTATTAGCATCTGTTTTAAAGAAATTGTTGATCTGTGTTCTTTGTTGTCTGATAAATAGACTTCTGAAGTAATTTCTTGTGTTACCTACAGACTGGAGAAATTCTTCTTGTATAACAGAAGACCTTCTTAGCTTCAGAAACTCATTCCTGTTGTCTATGCTACTCTGTCAATTAGCAGAATCCGATTTTCTGTGTTTAACATATGACTGGCCCACATAACTGCAACTGAAAATTTTTACTAAAAGAGCTTTTTACTGCTTGATCTAACAAAGATTTATTACATGTTTGTAGTAAGAGGAAGGCTAGGAGGACTGCTGACACCTCGCCCCTTAGGTGGGCTAGTTTTGCCCAAAAATCTGAAATGTTATGGGCAGTAAGATGTAAGTGCCAGTCAGACAATTTCTTAGAGAAACTAATGCAAGACTATATACTCTTAATGCTAGACACTGAGGAGTCTTGACAAAATGAAAAGTAGCTAAATCATGATTTTGTATGCATGAAGGCAGGGATTATTTTGTAAAATGAAAATATATTCTGGTATGAGAAAAAACTGAAGTTAGCACGAACTTGCCCTTTAAGATCCCACCATACCACAGCCAAGGTTTTATGGGCTGCTAGTGCAAACACAAACACCAGTTCTGTTAAGTTTGCAGGGCTGATGTTAATGCTTCTAAAGGAGCATACAGGTGTATTTCCTCTATAGCACATGAAGTAACCCTACAATTGCCACTGCACATAAAATGTGCATAAAGAACAGATAAGTTGGAATCCTTGATGACATTTTTGAGTCTGAATGGCTGATTTAGACCTGAAACTTTTCACTCATACTGCTAGGCTCTTAATCATGGAACACGTCGTAATCCTATGTATTGTATGCTGTATGGTCAAAATACAACTCTTCCACACTAGGTTATGCCTGCTGTGGGGAACTCTCCTCCCCATAACTCCCATACTGAGGAATACCCCCCCCCGCAACACTCCCATAACTAACTTCAGATAACTCTATGAGTTGGTGGCCCTAACTAGCCACCCAGTGGTTTGTGTTTGACTAGTAGCCAGGCACTGGAGGAACTAACCAGGAAGGGAAGACATTCTTTCTATTGTTTTAACCAAGAGTTAAATTGCTAGATTTAAACATGCAAATGTATTTTTATTGCTCTGCTTCCTGACCAGCTGCAAGATAACAAAAGGAGATGTTAAGAATGTAAATGTAGTTTCTGTTAGCCTGGGAACCCAGAGAAGTGTGAAGAATGATGTAATGTGAACCAGGAATGTGATTTTAAAAACAGAGATAGTCAGAGAGCATTAAGCATTTTTGTCTTGACCATCCAACTCATCAGCACTCTGTCTGTGTTCTGTATGTAAGTTTATCTTAGACTTGTGTTTTTTCTTAGAAATAGCTAGAAACTAGAAAGATTAGACTATGTTTTTCTGTGATGTCAGAACTGTACTACTGAATTATTTTAAGTATTTCTCTGTGATCTCTGAACCCTTGACAAGCACTGTGTAGTAAAAAGTATAGTCTTGTGTTTTTAATTATTTACTATTAAATATTTTTAAAACTCTTTTAACTGTGGCTATTTTGTGTAGAGATAATTTAAGCTCTAGAGTACATTGCATATTTATAGTGATTACTGTCCAAGTCACTCCAAATAAGTCTTGACTGTTCAGTCACACTTACCTATTTGGATAATAATATTGCACAGTAATAATTGGACACCCTTTCATAAGAGCCTTTCAGTAGCTGATAAATATTAGCTGGGTGGTGGCAGTGATTTCTACCGTATAGTCTGGGAAAAAGGGGCACAGCTGGAGAGCTTGTGCCAGCCTTCCCCAGGAGTGTCTGTGTGGTTGTATAAACTCTCCTCAAGGTGTGTGTGTGTGTGTGTGTGTGTGTGTGTGTGTGTGTGTGTGTGTGTGTGTGTGTGTGTGTGTGTGTGTGTGTGTTAGCTACTTGGGCAGGGACATGAAGCACTGGTTGGACAGAGAGGGTGCTGGAGGTTTTAGCTTGCCCACTAGGCTGAGATCTGGACCCTATACCTGTGCCAGTGGGGAGTCTTATTGGGGACCTGGTGAGCAAGGGAGCAACCAGCCCCTGACTGACTGTGATCTCTGTATGCTCTTAAGGGAAATTGCACTTTACTGTGTGTATTTGTTATCCTTTCCTCCTATATGAGATGCCCCTCACTGGTGTTAGTGGTGAGGATTGAGGCTCATTGATTGCTGGGCCAGGGCATGGGCATCACAATAACTAAAATCACAGTTTGCCCAATCTAAGAGGAGTTTATAATCTGCAAAATCTAAAATGATTTGCTTGATTAACTGATCTCAAGTAAATGGGCTACAGTGAAAATCTTCAGCCCAATGACAAACACTAGAGGTTTGAAGGCGACTTTGTTTTGAAATCAGTGTTAATTACATGAAAGTCCAGAAACATGCCTCATGATAAAAAGAGAGGAACAGACACTGTGACCAAAGTGATAGAATTCCTCTTGGGTTAAATCTATACCTTTGCATCCGTGATGCATATAGCTGAAGTCATTTTTAGGGTGTCTGCAATAGCTTTTTTGTTCTTCTAATCAAAATAGTGTTAAGGCATCACAAAATAGTCATGATTTTTTCCAGTGTTGTATTTTTGGTCATTATTGCTACCCTCTCCATGTATATGTAACTTGAGAACAATAATACACTTTGTCCAGCCTATGAAAAGCAGAATGTTAACAGAACTGCATGACAACAGCAATTTCCATCGTGCTTCAGCGGATAATAAAAACTGCTACAGGAAATGGAGACACATCTGACACCCACATGAAGTGTTCTTCTCTGGTAAACAGAAGAGAAGTGTGGAATAAAACAGTGAGCATGCCAGACAGGAATAATTAAGCACCACAAGGAGAAGTAGCAAAACAGCTACTATTAACTTCTGAAGCTGAAAAGAATCATGCAACAATACTAAGGACAAACTAATAGTATTATTTGCAGTATCAATCATTAACTCAAAGCAATTAAAAACAACAAGGCTAATGAGGATACATTGCAAAAGCCACATCATAAATGTTATTAAAAACTGTTCCCCTGTGCTTTGTTAAAACTCTTATTTTTTTTTACCAATTTAGCAAAAAAGTTGTCAATGTTTACCTGACAATATAATCAGTCTGTGAGTTATTTTAAAGTTTGCTGTTATCAGTTAGTCTGTTATAGCAAGACAACTGATACTGATTTACATTCCCAATTTAAAATGCAAAACAATCCAGTATAATGATTTTAAAGAGAAAATTACACTTTCCTTTGTGTTTCTGTAGGCTACTGTAGAACCACAAATAGCCAAAGAAAATAAAAAGTATACTTATGACTTGCACAGTATGGCAAACCTCATAGCCCCTTAGTCCCTACAACAGGAAACATAATAATACAAAGTTGTCGGTACTGGCTGTTGCATACCTCTCAGGCTCTTAAAGCAAGAAATCTGGACAAAGTCATAAATAAAAGTGGGACAAAGGCCCAAAAATAGGGCAATTTTTTAAATATTGCTCTTACAAATGTAGAAAGTTGATAGAATGACAGGTTTTGTGTTAGCCCTAATTTACTTAAGGGTATGAAGTCTAAACCTCAGATGTATGTAATTATTTTCTAACTTCAATATTTAACGATTTGCCACTAATTTGACAGAAAAATGCAATTTTATGAAAAACGGACCAAAGATATGAAGTAAAAATCTGGACATTCTGCAAAAATTTGTACAGTTTAGAGGTATTGGTTGCAGCATGGTGAACTATTTGTATACATCTGTATTATGTCATTATTGGAAAAGAGCTAATGAGATATTGTACCTTCTTGCTCTGTTTTCATTTGGCATGATTAAACAAAGTAACTACCATCTGTCAATTCTAAATGTTTTACCACTGATAATTCTGACATACAGAGCCATGTTTAGTCCCATTTTACTGCTGATTATATATCTAGGTCAGAAAAAGAGTGATGGTTTCTTATTTTCACTGATGACTTAAATGTACTGTTCCCAGACTGAATTTTGTTATTTGCTTGCCAGCTTTAGCCAGCTAACATGAGATGCCTGTTTTATGGCAGCCTGGGAGAACAAGGGAGGCATTAAAGCTAATTCAGATTCACAAAGCATGCGAGAGGAAACTAAAAATCAAAGACAGGTCCATCTGCTGGAAGTATTGGTCTCATTTGGAGGTCATTATTATAATCTATGTCGAGCTGCCTGAAATTAGCTTGCATATGGTTGAAGATAAGGAAGATTTGTTTCAAACAGATTCTCACACGTTTATCCTATAGTCCTTTTTATTATCTGTTATTATGTTTAAGATAAGACATTTTTTTATATTTCTATGAATGATAATTCTAGTGTGTATGCATGACTGCAAATGTGAGGGGTTCAAAGAATGGCCCCTATTATTTTTAAGAAGAGTGGTAACGCATATGAAATACTGACATTAGACACCAAGACTTTACAGAAATGAAAGTTTTAAACAAATCTGGGGTGGAAGGTGTTGCTCACGAGTTAAAAGGATTTTCATATCATTGCTCCCCAGTTTTCAGTATAATCACTTTATAAGCCTTTATTCAGAACACAGCACATGTCATTTATAAAACAAAAGATGAAACACAGTTTTCTGCTAATGAATGTTAAAATACAGTTGGCCAAAAAAATTCAAGAAATTACATCATGTTACACTTGTTAAATTCTATAAAAATTGTTGTTATGAAACAATGTGGGGGCATAAATGAGACTTAAGTATACTCATGCCAGAAGCATAATATTAGCTGTGTTTTGATGGGAGAATAGTAGGGTGAGGCAACAAACAATGTATTTACTTGACTTTTAGCAACTGGCTAGAAACAGAATGTTGTACTTCAGTAATTCCATGAACTCTGAGTGATAATTTTGTCCAGTTCTCACTGCTTGGTTAGTTAAAACTCTCACACTTCCACCATCCTTTGTAACATAAAGATACTCTCAAAGTGAACTTGCCATGCTGACCACCGATAACAGCAAAGACTAATTAGTCTTTTTTCTCCCCTTAGTGCACCTCTTCATTTGTCACTGCCATTAGGGCAAACAGTGTTTTTAACATGAATGATCCATCATGCCGCCATCTGGAAGAAAACTGACCTACATGTACAAAGAGACATTTTTGCAACAACGTAACCTATGTAAGAAGAACCTTGTTTTACAGACAAAGTCCAACCTAATCACCAAACCCTTGTGTTTTGAGAATGTGATAAGCTTAGACCTTGAATTCCTCTGTACCAGTTATCTGCACAACACCAGTTTTGTAAGTGACTCCTTAGCTGTAGCTGAGGAGTTCAGAAGGGAAATCCATAGTAGGCCGACACCATCTTGTGTTAGTGGTGCCCCACTCTGTAATTCTAGGAGATATAATGCAAACTCAAACTCTCCTTTTTTAATTCCAGTGGCTTACAAAGGGCAGGTATTTGTACTGATAGCTTTGGTAAGTGAGAATATCAGCCCTAGTTTGAAAATGCAGGAAATCTGGCTTCTTAATGCCTTCTTAATATATAAATATATATATATATATATATATATATATATATATATATATATATATATATATATATAGATGCATACATGCCAAGATGACTTTGCTGAAACTGCATAAGATCAGAAAGTTGAAAGGCCAAATCTCATATAAAAAAAAAGAAGTTACTGATGTGTAGTCAGTTGCAGCACTATACAACAGATATAAAAATTCCCTTTCCCTCAATGTATTGTGATTTCAGAGTTGGTATATTTAATTTGAGGGGGTTTGGAGGGTGAGCCCCCCACATGAGGGGGTGCAGCCTGCAAAAATAAATGACAAAAACTTGTGAATCACTGAGGTTACTCACACTTCACTGCAAACTGGTATGCAAGGTACATTTCTAATATAATATGTAGTGTGGAAATACATTAGAGTGGATGTGTTTTTGATTTATATGGGATTTGGGTTTTTAACTTTCCACTCATGCAGTTTCAGCAAAGTCATCTTGGCAATGTGGGATTCTATTATATGAGCTTTCATTCTTCTGAATTACAACTATATATATATATATATATATATATATATATGTGTGTGTGTATATATATATATATATATATATATATATATATATATATATATATATATATATAATTTATTTATTTATTTATTTGAAATATATTTGCCAGGATGGTCCAATTGGGCCAAGGAGCCCATTTTCAATGGAATCCTGGGGAGAAAAGCTCCACAGATACATTATGTTAAAACAGGTTATTACAATACAGGATGGCTACATGAAGCAAAAGAGTATGCTAGTACAATTTGGAGAGAAAAAAACAGAGTTGCACCACAATTAGTAAAGTTTACAAATATAAAGTCACTATCATTGCTAACAAGGATATTAAGTCTAAGCAGTAATCCGTAGGTATTTACAAGTTGATTAGACTAGGTAGTTATTTACAATATGTATGTTGCCCCAGAGGAAATGTATTCAGTGGGTGAAATATTTTTGAATTTAGTTATGATAAGAGGAGAGGGGGAGAAGGGGGAGGGAGTGAGGTAGCTGCTGGGGATGTTATGCAGGATGGGAACATGAGCATTCCCAGAGAGATGGTAGGTGTGAGCGGAGCAGAGTTTTAAAGGTGGGTGGGCTGCTGGTGAGGCAAATTTCAGGTGGGAGGGAGTTCCAGATGTGTGCCAAGGAAAAAGAAAGTAGAAGTTTGCCTGGAGGACGAGCAGGCTTGTGAAGTCAAATCAGATTCTGAGCATTGGTTCTTAGGAGTCTGTTAGGTTGGTGCATTTTAAATGTTGAGGCAAGGGAGGGGCAGAGAGAAGGACTGAAAATGAGTTTATGAGCAAGGATTAATTGAGAATAGATAAGGTAGTTGGGCATCTCTAGACAGTTTAGATTATGGAGGGCAATACAGTGGTGAGTGGAGGATTTGTGTCCAGTGGCGAATTTGGCAATTTTGTTGTAGCAAGAAGAGAGTTTTGTTTTAATAAAAGATTGTAGGATGGTTAGAAGTGGGGCACCATAAAGGAGAGAAGGGATGAGATATGTGGTAACGAGAAGGAGTCGTGTAGATGGAGTAAGATAGCAAATGTAGCGGTAGAACATACAAGTTTCTGGTGTGGTTTTTTTTATATTTATATGTATATGGGTATCAAATTGGAGCTGGTGTTGATGAGTACCCGTAAGAGTTTTACACTGAATACTACCTCAAGAGAAGTGTTATTCTGACTGGTTATGGAGAATGAATTAATGTTGATAGTTGTAGTTTTGGAAGGGGGGGGAGTAAATATCATGAGTTTGGTTTTTGATGCATTAAGTGCCAGTTGGTTATCTAGCATCCATTGCTCAGTGGATGAGAAGGCATCTTGGGTTAGTTTTATGAGGGTGGGATTGGAGTTAACAGAACAGATAATTGTTGAATTGTCTGCATATTGGATGATTTGTGCATTAGGGATGGCAAGGTGGAAGTCATTTATGAAAATATTGAACAATAGGGGACCTAAAATGGAACCCTGGGGTACACCAGTTGGAGTATTGAGGAATGGGGAAATGGCTTTATTCCATTTGACTGCTTTTGCCTATTGGAAAGGTAGCTGGTAAACCAGTTGATAGTAAGGGGTGATAGATTTAGGTTAGAGAGTTTGGATAGGAGACGGGTGTGAGAGATGGTATCAAAAGTTTTGGAAAGGTCTAGAAGGAGGGTGGATACAGTACATCTTGAGCACAGGCTTTGTTCACAGTTTCAAGGAAGGAGAGTAGTGCGGTAGTAGTACTGTGACCAGGCAGGAATCCATGTTGAGTGGGAGTTAGTAGGTGATTGTCAATGAGGTAGGGTAATAGTTGTAGGTGGATACACTTTTCAAGTAGTTTAGAGATGTGAGATAAGATGGCTATAGGCCTAAAACTGGAGATGTTATTATTGTTTCCTCCTTTGTGGAGGGGAATAATGTAGGCTTTTTTTCCAGAGTTGGGGTACGTAGCTTTCTTGGATTGACCGGTTTATAAGAATACAGATGGGGAAGGCAATGGCATCTGCAGCTATCTTTAGGAAGAATGAAGGGATATTGCCGGGGGCATTGGAGCATGGTTTTCATTTCTGAATGAGTTTTTTTATAGTTGATACTAGGATGGGGTTTAGAGAGAAGTGAGGAAGGTGGGAGGTGGAAGTATCAGATGATGAGGAGATAGTGGAAGGTGTGGTTATGTAAAAAGGGTTTTTTGAGAAGGATAATGTCAGTTTGGTTATGGAGTCAGTGAAGAAGTTGTTAAATTGGGAAGCTAAGGTGATATCAGAAGCATTGTGGTCAGGGCAAGGGTTCTCTTTTTTGCCTGGACTTAAGAGGTACAGATACTATTCCAGACTTTTCTAGGGTTTGCCTTGTAATTATTTTGGAGTGTGGTATAGTAGGATTTGCGATCTGAAGTGACGAGCTTCTTAACTTTGTTGCGGAGCATTTTGTATTCATTTAGGGTGACTAGGGATTTGTTTTATGATGGTGTTTCAAGGCTTTATCACGGAGGTGCATAATTGCTAATGTGTCTTTAGATAGCCAGGGGACAGTGTTGTTTTTAATTCTTTTAGATTTCAAGGGGGAAAAGGTGTCTAGGATATTTAGAAATGTTGTATTAAAGTAGGTGATGGCCTCATCAAGGGGGAGAATTTTTAGAGGATTCCAGCTGAATTGTTTCAGTAGGTCAAAGAAGGTGTTATGTTTTAAATGTTTTAATAGGCGTATAGAGATGGTGGTATGAGACAGTTGTAGGGAGGGAGAGTGACAATGAGTGAAAATGGGAAAGTGATCACTGAGGAAGTCAGGGAGGGCACCGTTACTGGAGATAAGATGTGGGTGGGATACCAGAATCCAGTCAATAACACTTCCAGAGGAATAGTCTTTTGAAGGTCTGGTTATGGTGTTGATAAGCTGGTGGAAGTTGCAAAGATTTATGTTTAAGGAGTTGGTGGGGGATTGAACAGAGGATCAATTAATATTTACATCACCTAAGATTATAGTCTCATTGGTTATGTTGGTGGAAAACCAAGAGAGAATATCCTCAAGGATAGGGGTATTGTCTCCGGGAGGGATATAGAGGGAGGCCATGCATATGGATTTATGCTTGTTCAATTTGAGTATAGCTAGAATTAGCTCAGCATTGACAAATTGGGGGATTACTATATGGAGTAACTGAAAGGTTGGAAGAGTAGAGCAGAGCAACCCCACCATCTTTTTTGTGGGTTTGTCTTTTCTAATGATACTGTAGTTTGGGGGGGAGTTATTTCAGAATCTTTTAGGGAGGGCTTTAACCATGTTTCAGAGACTGACAATATGTCAGGTTGGTTATGGAGAAGCCAGGCATGGAGGGTGGGGATTTAGTTACATATTCTTTGTGCATTCAGTGCTGCAAAGGAGAGGGTTTTCCCTGATTGAGGGAGTATAGAGGGCAGGACAGAAGTGTGAATGGAAGAGGGACCTGGGTTGGGGTGCATATCTCCAGAGAGGAGGGTGGTGATAAGTTGGTGAATATGGAGGCACAGGCATTTAGGCTGTTTGGTGTCTTTGTTGAGGGATACATATTTTATCTGTATAGTGGTAATTAGGGTTGAACTGATGTATTTGTAGGTGGGAATGAGTTTAAAGGGGAAGAAGTAGGGTGGAGTTGAAGATGTATAAATAAGGGTTTATGAAGTAGAGGAGAATGTGTGATGATTAGGGACTGAGTATGAAAATGGAGGGAGTGAATGGTGTTAAGGGGTCTTGTGAGGTAGGCTAGATAGGATAAACTAAGTAGTAGTAATGTGTGGGTTATAAGTGAGGTTGGTTTGGTAAGCATGATGATAATATAGGGTTTGGATGTACGAGTGTGATGGATGAGTGGCGGTTGGGTGGACTGGAATGGGTGTTGAGTAGGCATTATGATGTGATCTATAGGGTGGGGCAGAGAGATGTGATTAGTGGACTAGGTGGAGAGGCTGTGGCAGCTGGGTGGGACAGAGATTTAAATACTGGACTAGGTGGAGGATTTGACTGGTGGAATAGGTGGAGAAGGTGTGGCAGCTAGGGTATAAATCAAGATGTAGTGGGGGCAGGTGAGAATTGGGGGCAGGGTAGGGGAGCGGAGTGAGCCCGAAGGGCGAACGGAGCGGGAAGAGCCAAGAAGAAGGAAGAAGACGGAAACAATCAGTGAGGGCAGGAGTGGAAGCACAGAGGTAAGGAGGCACAGGGGGATAGATACAGGGCACTATGTGTATGAGTGGGAGGAAACAGAGAATATACAGGGATATGGAGGTAGATATTTAGGTAGAATAGTGCAGGTGAAGGTAAAATGAAAAAAAGTTCTGTGCATAAAAAAAATGAGGGGAGAAAATTTTATTGACGGTGGATGCTGCCACCTATTGGCCACACTGGGAAATTACAGTGTTAGGCACAACACTTAGATGGGTAGGAAGGGAGCCTAGGTCTGTGTCGGGCTGCTGGCTAGCACATATAGAGTCAAAAACAACAGGTAAGTGGGATAAGATAAGTACACAAACGGTACATACACTCTTATATTCTGGTTCTTATGGGGAAGCAGAGTAGTTTCCAAAAGCACTGCAGGATTCCTTGAGATAGTTCTTTCAAGAGCCAAGGTACTATGTAGAAACAGTGGGACAGCTGGGGTAGTTTAACGTAGTAAAAGCAAGCTGTAAAGGAACAAAAAGAGGTTAATTGGTACTACAGAACTAAAGAGTAGTAAAGAGCTCTGACAGGGATGACTGCAGGTAGATAGTGTAGTCTGTGTAAAAATCGGTAGCCTAGGGGTGGGGAGAAGTGAGGGTGTATGTTTGTAGGAACTATGGAGTAAAGGAAGAATAGGGAGGAGGTTAGGGATAATAAAATTAGTTAATCTGGAACAGATAGGTAATACAAGACAGTAGCACGTCAAACCTGGGCTGGAGACTGTGTATCATAGTAATGTAGAAAAAAATCAATGATGCCTAAAACATGTACCCACTGATTGCATTTAAACACAGAGTAGGGAAAAAAAGTCCGATCATGGTGTTAGGTAGAGAAACATTTAGCAATTAAATGCATTAACACATAGTATAGGGCAGAATTCGCATTGCAAGTACATTAGATGTTAACAGATAACCAGCAGTTTGGGATCCAACCCCAGAGTGGGTCAACAATTTCAGTTGTAGAAACACACAAAAATGAGGACAAACAAATGATTAATGCACCCTCTCCTCTTTCTTAACACTATTAATTAAAGAAATAAATCAATTCTAT